>NW_021703784.1:44178005-44181624 GCF_005190385.1 Monodon monoceros | reverse complement strand
CATAAAGGTTTCACTCAGATTTTTTTTTCAGTATTGTTTTGAATGCTGGCCCCGGTATCTGTGACCAGCCACTGACTGGATTTTCCCCCGAGTAACAGATGACTTGAAAGAAATGGGTGTCATAGTACGTTGGGGGGAGAGTTGGGGGAAGCCCCTTGCACAGAGGACTCCCTGATGTGCTCAGGCAGGTGACCTGGGCGCCTCTGGGGCCAGCAAGGCCACGTGTGTCCTCTGGCTTCTGCAGCGTCTCTCAGGGTCATCTCCCCTCAGGGGCTCCACCCGTCCTGGGCTCTGTGGGCACCCAGGTCTTGCCCCTCAACTGTCAGCGGGGACCACGCTCCAGGCACACACTGTCTGGACTGCACACTCCCAGTCAGAGGCTGCTGGGTGCTATTAGCTCTCATTTCTTACCCTAAGCACACATGAGCTCATGGAGATAGCGGGGTTCAGTTTGCCTGTTTGATCTTGAAGCACAAAGAGGCGACGGTTAGAAGCCTCACATCCGTGTATTTATTAGACGTATTATATCAACCTCATCTGTGCAAGTTTCTAGAAGAGAGGATGCTTTTGAGGTGTTTATGTGGCCGGTAAGACACAGGACGTAGGCGCTTCAGCCCTCCCTCCCCACTCCTCCAGCTCTGGGGGGATGTGTCTCACAGAGGGAGCTGAGCCAGGAAGGCTTCTGCCCTTGGTTTCGGGTGTGGAGGTAGCAAGGCCCTGGAGAGAAGTGGGGTATAGGGAGCCGTTTGGTGCCTGGACCACAGCTAGGAAGTTACTCCTCCCCCAAGAGCTTAAGATACCTTCTCCCCCACTAAAGAGAACTCACAGGTCAGAGAAAATCTGAGAGAGGACCCCAAGGCTTAGAGCATGAAAATAGCCGCGTCAGCTCACAGGTTCTGGCCCTTGAACAAGGCGGGCCTTCGTCGGGTGAGCCCTGAGCACAAAGCACGAGCCCCGCCCACTAGATCCCACCCAGGGCCCTGGTGCGCAGGCCAGCAGGGCAGCCTGGCGAGAGGAGAGCCGGAGCAGAACCTGGGGCCTCTTGAGACGTGGGAAGAGGCGGAGCCCCCGAGTTTTGTCTTGCACCAGGAGCGCGGGGGCTCTCAGCAGCCCAGGGGAGAGCTGGGAGGCAACATCAGCGCCCACTGTTCACTGAAGATGTTTGAGCCCGTGAACCCTCCGCCAAAATGCATGCTGGGAAACCACAAAAGTGCCAGACACGTGGTTTCTTTCCAAACTCCAAGCAGAGCAAAGCAGTTTTTAGAACTTCAAACAAATCGTCCCTCCCCCATGCCCTCTCATAATGCTCATGTTCCAGGTTTCTTAAGTTCCAGAGCCCAGCAAGCTGTCTGGTTCCTAATCCTGGTGAGCCTTGCGGGAGGATCATTGTCTCCTGCCAGGCTGAGGGTTGCAGCCTGAAAGGGCCTGGCAAGGGGGCAGCTCTTCTGCACCCATAAAAGGAGCACCAGCCTCTCTGCCTAAAGTGTGTGAGAGGAGTGAGACAAGCTTGAGAAAAGGCACTTTGCGAAGCACAGAGAATTGATGCTTCTCACACGCGTGGTTATATCAAGTTAGATTCTTGGTCCAACACCCTCAGTCGTTTGTTGAATTAATTGCTTAGTGTTTATTTGAATTCACACGTCAACTTGGGCCTCTTCAAACTACAATTCTTTTGCAGAAGTCCAAAGTTGTCCCGAAGAATGTTGCAAGTTCCCAGGGCGTGAGGGCAGCTCACCTTCTCACGAATACTTCTGTCTCCATGACACTGATCCGGAAAAGCAACTCCGCCCCTTCTTCAGGCTCTTAAAATCCATGTGGAGAAAGGGAACCCCTGTGCACCACTGGTAGGATTGGTGCCGCCACTATGGAAAACAGTATGGAGGTTCCTCAAAAAATTAGAATTACCATGTGATCCAGCAATCCCACCTCTGGGTATTTACCTTAAGAAAAAACCCCACAAATTCAAAAAGACATATGCACCCCTATTTTCATAGCAGCATTATTTATAACAGCCTAGACATTGAAATAACCTAAGTGTCCATCTATAGATGAATGGATAAAAAAGATATGAACACACACACACACACACACACACACACACACACTGGAATATTAACTCAGCCATAAAAAAGAATGAAATCTTGCCATTTGCAACAACATGGATGGACCTGGATGGTAGAAGGGTATTACGCTAAGTGAAATAAGTCAGACAGAGAAAGACAAATACCATATGATTCCACTTATAAGTGGAATCTAAAAAACAAAACAAAGTGAAAACAGACTCACAGATACAGAGAACAAACGAGTGGTTGCCAGAGGGGAGGGGGTTTGGGGGGTGAAATAGGAGAAGTAGACTAAGAGGTACAAACCTCCAGTTATAAAATAATTCACAGGGATGTAAAATACAGCATAAGGACTTTGGTCAATAATATTGTAATAACTCTGTATGGAGACAGATGTTTACCAGACTTATCATGGTGATCATTTCATAATGTATGCAAATGTCAAATCACTATGTAGTACACCTGACACTAACATAATATTGTATGTCCAGTATATTTCAAGTTTTAAAACTCTCATTTAAAGTGTTCATGAATGTGATACAATTTGTATGGAAACACAAAAGACCCCGAATAGCCAAAGCAATCTTGAGAACAAAAAACGGAGCTGGAGGAATCAGGCTCCTTGACTTCAGACTATACTACAAAGCTACAGTAATCAAGACAGTATGGTACTGGCACAAAAACAGAAAGATAGATCAATGGAACAGGATAGAAAGCCCAGAGATAAACCCACGCACATATGGTCACCTTATCTTTGATAAAGGAGGCAGGAATGTACAGTGGAGAAAGGACAGCCTCTTCACTAAGTGGTGCTGGGAAAACTGGACAGGTACATGTAAAAGTAAGAGATTAGATCACTCCCTAACACCATACAAGAATAAGCTCAAAATGGATTAAAGACCTAAATGTAAGGCCAGAAACTATCAAACTCTTAGAGGAAAACATAGGCAGAACACTCTATGACATAAATCACAGCAAGATCCTTTTTGACCTATCTCCTAGAGAAATGGAAATAAAAACAAAAATAAACAAATGGGACCTAATGAAACTTCAAAGCTTTTGCACAGCAAAGGAAACCATAAACAAGACCAAAAGACAACCCTCAGAATGGGAGAAAATATTTGCAAATGAAGCAACTGACAAAGGATTAATTTCCAAACTTTACAAGCAGCTCATGCAGCTCAATAACAAAAATCAAACAACCCAATCCAAAAATGGGCAGAAGACTTAAATAGACATTTCTCTAAAGAAGATATACAGACTGCCAACAAACACATGAAAGAATGCTCAACATCATTAATCATTAGAGAAATGCAAATCAAAACTACAATGAGATATCATCTCACACCAGTCAGAATGGCCATCATCAAAAAATCTAGAAACAGTAAATGCTGGAGAGGGTGTGGAGAAAAGGGAACACTTTTGCACTGCTGGTGGGAATGTAAATTGGCTCAGCCACTATGAAGAACAATATGGAGGTTCCTTAAAAAACTACAAATAGAACTACCGTATGACCCAGCAATCCCACTACTGGGCATATACCCTGAGAAAACCAT
>NW_021703784.1:44000714-44177995 GCF_005190385.1 Monodon monoceros | reverse complement strand
GCTTTGTGACCGCCTGGAGGGGTGGGATAGGGAGGGTGGGAGGGAGGTAGACGCAAGAGGGAAGAGATATGGGAACATATGTATATGTATAACTGATTCACTTTGTTACAAAGCAGAAACTAACACACCATTGTAAAGCAATCATACTCCAATAAAGATGTTTAAAAAAAAAAAACAAACATGGCTAGCCTGGAATTTCCAACAGAAGTGAGAAATATCATTTACATATGTCTATATAGATAGATATTTACGGATATATGTTGTGTATACCTTTATAGTATTATAAATGTATAACATGCTGATTAAAGACAATTTGAAAAAAATACATAATTAAAACTTTTAAAATTACTTTGAGCTCATTTTAATTTAGCAAAATCCTTACTTACCAAAATAATCATTTGCCAACATTTTTAGTTTGCCTTCTCGGTTATTGTTTTCTGCTTTTTTCTTTTAGATAGTATTACTATATTATTATTACTTTATATCTTTTTTCTTAGTATTAAGGTATTTTAATATTACTGTATTTGTAAAATTTTAATAGCTGAGGAACAGTCAATTGAGTAAATTCATTATTGTTTAATCATTCTCCTAGTGTCGGAAGTTTAGATCGTTTCCAATACCAGGTATTGTGTAAGCCTTAGTTTTCCTTTGACTGGTAGGTTGGGTCCTGGTGAGTCTGGGTTTGCATCCTCTCCTTCCTCCCTCTCCCAGCCCTTGATATATGACCAAGAAGCCCGGAGGGAGTTCTTGGCCCAGGGATATTAGTACACTGTGTTAGTAGAACTCCCAGTTTGTTGTCCAGAATGAACATCGTTGGCCCCCAGGGATCCTTGCTTTAGTGCAGAGAAAGGAATCCACGCCTGGGTGGCAAAGAGGAAACCTGGCTTCCAGTCGTGGCTGTGAGTTCACTGCTGTGTGACACTGGGCTTGTGTCCTCACCTCTCTGATCCCCCAGTTTCCTCTCATTTGAGAGAATGACCAGTTAGTCTATGGACTTCACTAGCTCTGCTGCTCTTTAGATTTATCTCATCTCTGAACTGCCTTGGTATGAAGAATTCTGTGGCAACTGTCCTTCCATTCTGATTGGTCAGGCCTTTTCTTGGGGGTATTTGGTGGCTCAGTTCAGGGGTTGAGATCCCCTCCCCCACCTCCCTGCCTTTGCCCACACGGTTTCTTTCCTCCATCTGCGTTACCTTTCTTTCCAACTCAGAGATGATGCTTGAGCAGTGCCCAGCTCAGGGTGCCCGCTTTGTTTTTTTTCTTCTACTCAGTACATAACATAGCTCAGATACCCGCTTCCTTGATGAAGTCTCTCTAACTGGGCCACCACAGCTCCGTGTCCTGGCCCCCATGGTAGCCCTTATCGTGGTGTTTGATGCTACTGCCCTTGCCCGCACGGACTGTGACGTCCTCGAGGCACACATCAAGCCTCACTGCTCTGTGGCAAGGTGCCTGGCACCAAGTGGCTGTTCGTGACTGTGTGGAATAAGGGAATAAAAGCGCACCACCCCTGGGGCTTCCCTGGTGGCACAGTGGTTAGGAATCCACCTGCCAATGCAGGGGACGCGGGTTCGAGCCCTGGTCTGGGAAGATCCCACATGCCGTGGAGCAACTAAGCCTGCGAGCCACGACTGCTGAGCCTGTGTGCTGCAACTACCGAAGCTTGCGTGCCTAGAGCCTGTGTTCTGCAACAAGAGAAGCCACCGCAATGAGAAGCCCGCACACCGCAACAAAGAGTAGTCCCCGCTCACCCCAACTAGAGAAAGCCTGCGCGCAGCAATGAAGACCCAGTGCAGCCAAAAATAAATACAAATAAATAAGTAAATTTATTAAAAATAATAGCGCACTGCTCCGAGCAAGCTGACTTTACGCTGACGATCTGGAGCTGGCAGAATAAACACAAACCACCCTCCTCAGCTGCAAAACAGGAAAGCAACTTGGGGAGGTTTCCTCTGTTTCCCTTGTTGGAGCAGAGGATGCACATTTTTAGGGCTGAGCAGGTCCAAGCTGAAGGGTTTTACCTCACCAGCATATCCATTTCCAGCATCTCTTTAAATGCAAGTTAGAGTCTCTCCCCAGGGATATCTGGCAGATTCCATTTCACTCTGAATAATTTTCCTCCTCTTTAGGCAGAGAGGTGGGTATGGAATGAGGGCGTTACCTGGCTGCGTCTGAAGTCCTGGGTCTGCCCTCAAAGTTGTCTCATTTCCATTCCCTCCACCTCCCGCCTTCCCAGCTCTGAGAGGGGCCCACTCTTGGTGCCCCTTCCTGTGCGTACACAGAGGCAGAAATAAAACTGAGTAGGCCTCGCTCGTTTAATCTCCACCACCACCTTTCCAGGTAGGTTTTACCTCCCCACTTTCACAGCTGAGGAAGCTGAGACCCAGAGAACTTTGTTAACCTGCCTGAGTCACAGAGGCTAAGTGGCCGAGGTGCGATTCAAACTTGGGTCTAAATTAAGGGCTTCTCAGGGGCAGCTTCTGTGCTAAAGAATCTTTACAAGGATGAACCCATTTACTTCCTAGGAACCCTCAGGAAACCCCAGGAGACAGCTGGATTAGCCCCATTTTGCAGTAAGATACAGAAACTGGGGCACAAGAGGGAAAGCAAAGCAGCTGTGCAAGGTCACAGGGCTACTAACCGGCTTGCCCTCATCGTGTCTGACTCAGGACTAGGTCTCTGTCTGTGCCTCTTCTTCCTCTGCCTGGTGTCTTCACTCAGGCAAAGGCAACAGCTGCATTCAGGTGGCTGGGCAGTGCATCTCAATGAGTATTTGGCCCAGTAGGAATGATGTGGGACAGCACGCAGCTGGTCACCAGGCCCCGCCAGGGGGGCTCTGTGGACTCGGAATCTTGCAAGCTGGAAATCTCTGTGGATAAGCCCTGTGGTTCTGCTCCAAGGGACGGGACACTCCTTCTCCCTGAGTAGCTCTAGAAGCTCTAGTGGAACAAGTGTTTCCTCCGTGGCTGTATCTCCAACATCCTGGTGGTTGGGAGGAAGGCCATTTATGTTACTCTCCTGGATCCCAGCAGTGACTCCTAACCAGGCTCCCAGAACCTCTCTCGCCTCCCTCCAGTCCACTCAGTGCACAATAGCCAGAATAATCATTAAAAAAAAATACAGGGCTTCCTGTTGGGGCAGTGGTTAAGAATCCGCCTGCCAATGCAGGGGACATGGGCTCGAGCCCTGGTCCAGGAAGATCCCACATGCCGCGGAGCAACTAAGCCCGTGCGCCACAACTACGGAGCCTGCGCTCTAGAGCCCGCGAGTCACAACTACTGAGCCCATGTGCTGCAACTACTGAAGCCCACACGCCTAGAGCCTGTGCTCTGCAACAAGAGAAGCCACCGCAATGAGAAGCCCTCCTCACCGCAACAAAGAGTAGCCCCCGTTCGCCGCAACTAGAGAAAGCCCGCGCGCAGCAACGAAGACCCAACGCAGCCAAAAATAAATAAATAAAATAAATTTATAAAAAAAAAAATACAGAGCTGAGGATGCCACTCACTCCCTGGAAACGCTTTCATGGTTTCCCATTGCTCTTAAGAAATAGCCAAAATCCTTGCCTTGACCATCCCACGGGAGGGCCTGTCTCCCTCCCTACGCTTCAGCCACCTTGATGTTTCGGTTTCTTGGTTTGCTCTTTTCCACCCTGGGATGTTTTGCTCTTCGTAGTCTTTTATTTTAAAATATTCTCTATGCTATGCCAGGCCCACCTCTTATCTTTTAAATCTTGTCTTTAGTGTCTGTTCCTCAGAGAACCACCCCTAACACCTGCAGAGCTCTACCGTCTCCTCTCGTAGTTCTTCCCTTTCGTGATATTTATCATCACATATCATCAATTCTTTATTTAATGTAGGCAGCATTTCAGTGTTGATCCCTCACTGGTATGTAAGCTCCCGCGTGGGGCAGGGGCCTCCTGTCCCGGACTCCAGTACCTGATGCCGTGCAATATGTACGTAGTAGACCTGTGACAGATATTTCCTGAATAAAGGATGTTAAGGAGTGAGTTATTCTTACCTTGGAAGCTATTTCCTGCAGACACCTGAATTTTCCAAGCCCGACTTTTGCAGACGCTCTTCTTGGAAACCTCTTTCAAATGAAGTTGTCCTTACACTCCGAATATCAGCGGCTACGGGGAACACACAACTGCAACGAATTTCTGCTTGTAATTAAATTACAGCGAATGAAATAAGTGATACGTTGATCTTTCTCCCTGCTCACATATCTGGGTCTGTGTGCTGCATACTAATTTCTGGTCTAAATCAATTAAAGTCCTTTGGAAAAAAAGGACTGTCCTTTAGAACAGAAGTAAGAGAAATGTTTGGAGAATTGCGGAAGACAGCTGGGCTCTTGAAGAGAGATTGGAAGGGGCAGAAGGGAGGGAACTTTCAGGTCCCATAGCTCTGCTTTCACCGGACGAGTGAAATCTGGGTTTTGAGACCTTAATCAACCTGGATTGTGGAAATGGACCTCACTGTGAATCGTCTCAGTCCTTAGGAGAAGCAAATAACAAGAAAACAACAGGATCTTAGGGATTTAGACTAAACAATGAGCATCTCTGAGCTGCCCCGTGGCTAATATGGCTTTAGGGCAGCTTTCTTCTTCTCCAGCTACAGTACCAGGTGGGGATAACTGATGTTGGTAATGAGGGTCTGGAGGCCTCATAACATCTCAGACACCTGGGGATGGCTTGACTGCTTTCAGACTGCTCTTACTTAGGCAGGAAAGTAAAATCTACATTAAGATTCATAAAAATTTTACATTTTCTCTTGCGAATTGCTGTCTCAGTCATTCAAGAAATCTGTGTTCAGTTTATATAAAATGGGACCCAGACACAGTGTCTGTCCTTGAGATCTGCGTGTGGGGAAGAAAGTAGCAAGTGCTCTAGACAAGGCATAATTATTGGTTTGGAGGTGCTGTAATAAAACATACATCACCTGCTACTGTATATGTGCATCTCTTGTGGTAGCGGGGCTTTATTGGGTTGTATCCTGATAAAAGTAGTCAATTTAATCTATAGAAAAAAATCCTGCATGTCAAGTGAGAGCTCTCTGAAAATATTCTCACTGTCGATCACCAGTGGAAAAGGCAGGGTTCTCAGACAGGAAAGTGAACCTTGGAAAGCATTAGGTAGGAAGGATGGAGAACTCCTGTTTTTCTCAGGGCCTCCCTTGGTTCTACTTTTAAGGCCTTAAGATGTCTAGACTCACCTGTGGTAACTTACCCTGTGTCAGGTATTGGGCTAAATTTCTTTATATAGGAATCCCAGCCCTACAATGGAAGGAGTGATTATCTCCAGTTTTACAGAAAGGGAGACTGAGACTCTGAGAGAGTAAGAGTTTTATAACTAGTAAAGGAGATGGTCTTGGGATTCAATACAAGGTCTGTGTGAACATACAGCTTGCACTTTTACCCATGGAGCTATGATGTATTCTGGATGGTGAGTTTGAAGCAGTGATGTGTTGATAACTGTTTAACAACTAGCTCTGAAAAATAGATAAATAAACAATGCTCTGCTTTTTGCTGATTTCTGTGGTGTAAATACTCCCACCATGGCTGATTTCAAGCTACCAACATGAAGGTGCTCACTGAACAGGGAGGTGGGAAGAGATACGCACAGCTGAGCCGACTAAGGCACACCTCTGAAGTCACGCACACGATCGAAACAAGCTAGAAGCTTCTACAGGGTGAAGCCTACAAGCTCCGGAGAAGAAAGCCTAGTACTGAGCTGAGTGAAGGCTTGAGAGCTAGTTTGTTCACATACATATTGCTCTCTTTCTTCTTTTGTTTTCCAGAAGATTTACTGAAGCTCTGAATGAACGCCTCTCCTTGCTCAGCTGTACCACAAAAAATTTAGGAAAGGGGGGAAGCCCCTCTCACCCACTCCACCAGTCTCCAGTGGTGGAGTCAGAAGACGCTTAGTGAGACATCCCCAAGGGCACAGGGAACCTTGGGTAGTAGGGCTATAGCTCTTCCTCCTCTCAGGAAAACCTTCCATTGCTTATTTCAGGGAGATGGCATTTTTCCCCTAGAGAAGCTTTGAAATGTTCTCTGGGATAACTGAGCTCTAGCTCAGTTTTCCCTCATTGTCTGTGGCCACCTCTTGACCTTCAACCCCAAGGTCATCATCACCCTAGTTTTTCCTTTACTGTCAGCGTTCCCTTCAATGTGTGATTCTTGGGCCACCCGTAGCCGAATCAACCTAGAGGGCTTGATGAAAATGCAGATTCCAGGCCCAGGGAGCTGCACGAAACATGCTCCCCAGTGGATCATTATGTTCAATGTTCGAGAGTCATTTCTCTAAACTGTATTTTCTCAAATGTCTCCAACAGAACTAGGGGTCATAAGATATTAACAAGCATTATGTAAAAAAAAGCACAAAAGAGGCCTCAATGGCAGGCGTCTGCAAAGAGCTAAAAATCGAGTGGTGGCATCTTTCTGTACGGCCCTTGAGCTAAGAATGGCTTTTGAATTTTTAAAGTATCGTACAGAAAAAAAATAAACTTGACTGTAGGAACACTTGGCACCTTTAATAACCTAATGTGTACCAGGGCTCTTCAAGAGGGTGAATAGCATCTCTCAATCATGAGAACACGGAACTTCTCCTCTATGATTACTATGGTTTTTTTTGTTTGTTTGTTTTTGCGGTCCGAGGGCCTCACTGTTGTGGCCTCTCTCGCTGCGGAGCACAGGCTCCGGACGCGCAGGCTCAGCGGCCATGGCTCACGGGCCCAGCCGCTCCGCGTCATGTGGGATCCTCCCGGACGGGGGCACGAACCTGTGTCCCCTGCATCGGCAGGCAGACTCTCAACCACTGCGCCACCAGGGAAGCCCCTATTACTATGTTTTTATAGAGCATATTATGGAACGAGTGTTCTGTAGAATACACTCTGAGAAACACTGTTCTAAACAAATTAATTCCAGTCCAAACTTGGCAATCAGTTTCCCTTGAATCTTTCATTGTGATATTTTCTTTTATCTTGGACAGGGATGTGATTCTTTCTCATGACTCCGTGGATTCAGTTCATTCTTCCAGGCTTTCTGGTCAAGTCTTCTCTTTCCCATCCTCTACCTACCATTGTCTACATCAGTCACAATCTTTTCCAAACTCTTAGAGCACGTAGTGTTCGTCCAGTAAAACCAAGACTTTCTGAAGCTCCAAGCAAACGAAGGGTTCCAGAAAACAATAGTATTTTCTGGCTATCTGAGGGGTTACCATTTTTGGCATGAAAACATTATTTAAGCTAATTCTTTTGGACAGCAAACCATACTGAATAATTCTTTAATTGAAAATAATTTAACTTTATTTTCATGACATGGTGCAGAGGGAAGACCATTTGATGGAAAGATGAGAAAAGTTGTGTTTCCAGCTGAGTTCCACCAATAATGAGATGAGAGGCCTGAAAAGTCACTTTTCCTCCCTGGCCTCTGAGAAAATGGGGTTATTGGCTTAGATGTTCTTCAAGGTTCCTCCGAGGTCTAACATTCCATGATGTTCTGGTATTGCAGAGTTCCAGTAACGGGAAAGGGATGAGGCAAGTGCACTCAAGTTTCTATTAGATTTACATCTGATGATTTCTTACTAGCCACACAAATCAGTTACTACTGCTAAATCATGTTTACCATACAGATTTTAAAAAACATTCTAATTGACACTTATTTCTACTTGGTGAGCAAAATTCAAATTTTTGCACAGCAACAGATTAGAAGTCAAAGATTTTCTTAATACTATTAAGTGGATTTTCTTCTTCATGAGTTGAGTCTGGCAAGGCTTTGATCATGGGCCTTGACAGAATGTTGGTATTTTTATGCCTTTTCGAAAGCCCCAGCTGTCTGAGACACTCTGTCCCTGTGGTCTCACAAATCTGACTTGATCACTCTGAATTTATTTCTCAGATAAAGCTATTGAGTGTGGGAGAGTTGCTTTTTCCTTTACATGAAGGTCACCAACTTCAATTTTGTGGTTTTCTATTTATTAGTTGATGCCACTGGCATGCAAATTTGGCTAGGCTGTTACTCTGCTTCCAAATCCTTCCATCATCTCTGACTTTCCAGTGAATTCCCATCAGAGACTGTCCCGACAGTTCTGTTTTCTCCTCAAGCTTCACCCCGTCCCATCCTTCTCAGCCGAGCAAGAGGCTGTACTTTTCTTCTCCATCGCAAAGCTCTTAAAGCACACAGTGATTTTCCTTTCCTCATTCATTCATTCGTTCAAAATCTCTTGAATGTTCAATCGATATGAACTGGGCGTAGGCCTTCCCCCTCGAGGTACTTCCACTCTGGTGGAGGGTTAGAAGGAATAAAAACACCAATAAATGTGTATCTTACAAGTCATTGAACACCAGAGGAGAAGCATTTACTTTGCTTGTATGGAAGAATCAGGAAAGTTCCCCAGAGAAAGTGATCTGTGAGTCGTGTCTGAGAGGGCGAGTCAGAGTTCAATAGGAGACAATTGGGTGACCAGCACTCCAGGTGGAGGGAACAATGTGTACAAGACCATGAAGGCATGAGATAGTGTGACATGATCATAGACAGAGTGAGAGAGGGCCTAGAAAGCAGGACATGTTGGAGCCGTGTTGGGAGAGGAGCTGGAAAAGCTGGTAGGAGCTCCATCATCTGGGGGGAAGAAGTGTCTTCCCTCATCTGTGCTCCTGGCACCACTCCCTTCTCCAGCATCTTGCTTCTGAGTTCTCCTTTTCTTTGGTATCTTATCTTTCAGCTCACAGAGAGGTGCAATTCTTATCTTTCTTACGAACACACAAACACATACACACACCAACTTCACCCCGCTCTGCTTTAAGCTTGCATCTCATAGTCCTTATACCTAGTTTCAAGTTCTTGAGAGAGCAGGTTGTCTCACTTTCTCTACTTCTTCACCTCTCATTCTCTCTACCTCATCGCAGTCTGGCTTGAGACAAAATAAGAAGTGTGCTTGGGCACATCATCCAACCCTAAAGTTGTAAATCTAAAGCCTATGAGTCAAATTTTTTTCTTCACCCCACTGTGAATTTTAAGGAATGCCATTTTATTTTCTTCCTTATTTATTTGCAGCTCATGTAGGCTCAGTTCCTCTCTGAATATGTTTTAATTTACTTAAAACAAGTCTATCCTCTTTCCCCTGCACAATTATGTAAAGCCAATGGCTCCTTTAATTCGAAGGCCATGGTGTTCCCCTGTTGATGCAAAGGCTGAAACAGCGATCCATCTTCTGGGGAGGGTGGCTGGGCTGTGGCAGGGCAGCCAGAGCATGGCAGCCCGAGCATCCTCTCAGAGCTTCTTGGAAGGAGCTTGGAAATTTGCAGTGAGTCACATGACTAGCCTCAGAGTGGCCAAGTTTCCAGAAAACAGAAATCGACACATATACAGAGACGTAAGCCCATATGATTACAGTCGTGTTAAACTGAAAAATGCTGAAAATGATTTATTATTGCCAGCTTAGTTGACAGAGAAGAGGAGCAGAGGAGTTACATCTTAACAGAGTGTCCACTTCCTAATTCAGGTTGTCATTTCTGGCTCATGGTTTGGCAGCAAAAGACCAAATCAGTTGTCACACTAAACCGAATTGTGGAGAAAGAATAGGTTAAATGTGCACAGTACTGGCCAACAAAAGGCGAAGGAGAGATGCTACTTAAGGAAACGGGATTCAGTGTGAAGTTCCTGTCAGAAGATGTGAAGTCCTATTACACAGTCCATCTGTTGCAGTTAGGAACTACCAATAGTGGTGAAGCCAGGACAGTATCTCAGAAGCAAGAAGAACTGCAATCCTGCAGGCTGTGGAACAAAAACCACATTCACAAAAAGATAGACAAGATGAAAAGGCAGAGGGCTATGTACCAGATGAAGGAACAAGATAAAACCTCAGAAAAACAACTAAATGAAGTGGAGATAGGCAACCTTCCAGAAAAATAATTCAAAATAATGATAGTGAAGATGATCCAGGACCTTGGAAAAAGAATGGAGGCAAAGATCGAGAAGATGCAAGAAATGATTAACAAAGACCTAGAAGAATTAACAAACAAACAAACAGAGATGAACAATACAATAACTGAAATGAAAACTACACTAGAAGGAATCAATAGCAGAATAACTGAGGCAGAAGAACGGATAAGTGACCTGGAAGACAGAATGCTGGAATTCACTGCTGTGAAACAGAATAAAGAGAAAAGAATGAAAAGAAATGAAGACAGCCTAAGAGACCTCTGGGACAACATTAAATGCAACAACATTTGCATCATAGGGGTCTCAGAAGGAGAACAGAGAGAGAAAGGACCCGAGAAAATATTTGAAGAGATTATAGTCGAAAACTTCCCTAACATGGGAAAGGAAACAGCCACCCAAGTCCAGGAAGTGCAGAGAGTCCCATAGAGGATAAACCCAAGGAGAAACACGCTGAGACACATAGTAATCAAATTGGCAAAAATTAAAGACAAAGAAAAATTATTGAAAGCAGCAAGGGAAAAATGACAAATAACATACAAGGGAACTCCCTAAGGTAAACAGCTGGTTTCTCAGCAGTAACACTACAAGCCAGAAAGGAGTGGCATGATATACTTAAAGTGATGAAAGGGAAGGCCCTACAACCAAGATTACTCTACCCGGCAAGGATCTCATTCAGATTCGATGGAGAAATCAAAAGCTTTACAGACAAGGAAAAGCTAAGAGAATTCAGCACCACCAAACCAGCTCTACAACAAATGCTAAAGGAACTTTTCTAAGTGGGAAACACAAGAGAAGAAAAGGGCCTACAGAAACAAACCCAAAACAATTAAGAAAATGGTCATAGAAACATACATATCGATAATTACCTTAAACGTAAATGGATTAAATGCTCCAAACAAAAGACACAGGCTTGCTGAATGGATACAAAAACAAGACCCATATATATGCTGTCTACAAGAGACCCACTTCAGACCTAGGGACACATACAGACTAAAAGTGAGGGGATGGAAAAAGATATTCCATGCAAATGGAAATCAAAAGAAAGCTGGAGTAGCAATACTCATATCAGATAAAATAGACCTTTTTTTTTTTACATCTTTATTGGAGTATAATTGCTTTACAATGGCGTGTTAGTTTCTGCTTTATAACAAAGTGAATCAGTTATACATATACATATGTTCCCATATCTCTTCCCTCTTGCATCTCCCTCCCACCCTCCCTATCCCACCCCTCCAGGCGGTCACAAAGCACCGAGCTGATCTCTCTGTGCTATGCAGCTGCTTCCCACTAGCTATCTACCTTACATTTGGTAGTGTATATATGTCCATGCCTCTCTCTCGCTTTGTCACAGCTTACCCTTCCCCCTCCCCAAAATAGATTTTAAAATAAAGAATATTACAAGAGACAAGGAAGGGCACTACATAATGATCAAGGGATCAATCCAAGAAGAAGATATAACAATTATAAATATATATGCACCCAACATAGGAGCACCTCAATATATAAGGCAACTGCTAACAGCTCTAAAAGAGGAAATCGACAGTAACACAAAAATAGTGGGGGACTTTAACACCTCACTTACACCAATGGACAGATCATCCAAAATGAAAATAAATAAGGAAATAGAAGCTTTAAATGACACAATAGACCAGAAAGGTTTAATTAATATTTATAGGACATTCCATCCCCAAACAGCAGACTACACTTTCTTCTCAAGTGCGCATGGAACATTCTCCAGGATAGATCACATCTTGGGTCACAAATCAAGCCTCAGTAAATTTAAGAAAATTGAAATCATATCAAGCATCTTTTCTGACCACAACACTATAAGATTAGAATTGAATTACAGGGGAAAAAATGTGAAAAACACAAACACATGGAGGGTAAAAAATACGTTACTAAATAACCAAGAGATCACTGAAGAAATCAAAGAGGAAATCAAAAAATACCTAGAGACAAATGACAATGAAAACGTGATGATCCAAAACCTATGGGATGCAGCAAAAGCAGTTCTAAGAGGGAAGTTTATAGCTATACAAGCCTACCTCAGGAAACAAGAAAAATCTCAAATAAAGAATCTAACCTTACACCTAAAGGAACTAGAGAAAGAAGAACAAACAACACCCAAAATTAGCATAAGGAAAGAAATCATAAAAATCAGAGCAGAAATAAATGAAATAGAAACAAAGAAAATGATAGCAAAGATCAATAAAACTAAAAGCTGGTTCTTTGAGAAAATAAACAAAATTGATAAACCATTAGCCAGACTCATCAAGAAAAAGAGGGAGAGGACTCAAATAAATAAAATTAGAAATGAAAAAGGAGAAGTTACAACAGACAACACAGAAATACAAAGCATCCTAAGAGACTACTATAAGCAACTCTATGCCAATAAAATGGACAACCTGGAAGAAATGGGAAAATTCTTAGAAAGGTATAACCTTCCAAGACTGAACCAGGAAGAAATAGAAAATATGAACAGACCAGTCACAAGTAATGAAATGGAAGCTGTGATTAAAAATCTTCCAACAAACAAAAGTCCAGGACCAGATGGCTTCACAGGTGAATTCTATCAAACATTTTGAGAAGAGCTAACACCCAACCTTCTCAAACTCTTCCAAAAAATTGCAGAGGAAGGAACACCCCCAAACTCATTCTATGAGGCCACCATCACCCTGATACCAAAACCAGACAAAGATACTACAAGAAAAGAAAGTTACAGACCAATATCACTAATGAATATAGATGCAAAAATCCTCAACAAAATACTAGCAAACAGAATTCAACAACACATTAAAAGGATCATACACCATGATCAAGTGGGATTTATCACAGGGATGCAAGGATTCTTCAATATATGCACATCAATCAATGTGATACACCATATTAACAAATTGAAGAAGAAAAACCATATGATCATCTCAATAGATGCAGAAAAAGCTTTTGACAAAATTCAACACCCATTTATGATAAAAACTCTCCAGAAAGTGGGTATAGAGGGAACCTATGTCAACATAATAAAGGCCATATACGACAACCCACAGCAAACATCATTCTCAACGGTGAAAGACTGAAAACTTTTCCTCTGAGATCAGGAGCAAGACACGGATGTCCACTCTCACCACTATTATTCAACATAGTTTTGGAAGTCCTAGCCACGGCAATCAGAGAAGAAAAAGAAATAAAAGGAATCCAAATTGGAAAAGAAGAAGTAAAACTGTCACTGTTTGCAGATGACATGATACTATACATAGAGAATCCTAAAGATGCCACCAGAGAACTACTAGAGCTAATCAATGAATTTGGTAAAAGTGCAGGATACAAAATTAGTGCACAGAAATCTCTTGCATTCCTATACACTAATGCTGAAAAATCTGAAAGTGAAATTAAGGAAACACTCCCATTTACCATTGCAACAAAAAAGAATAAAATGCCTAGGAATAAACCTACCTAGGGAGACAAAAGACCTTTATGCAGAAAACTATAAGACACTGATGAAAGAAATTAAAGATGATACCAACAGATGGAGAGATATACCATGTTCTTGGATTGAAAGAATCAATATTGTGAAAATGACTATACTACCCAATGCAATCTACAGATTCAATGTAATCCCTATCAGATTACCAATGGCATTTTTTACGGAACTAGAGCAAAAAATCTTAAAATTTGTATGGAAACACAAAAGAGCCCGAATAGCGAAAGCAGTCTTGAGGGAAAAAAATGGAGCTGGACGAATCTGACTCTGTGACTTCAGAGGATACTACAAAGCTACAGTAATCAGGACAATATGGTACTTGCAGAAAAACAGAAACATAGATCAATGGAACAACATAGAAAGCCCAGAGATAAACCCACGCATCTATGGTCAACTAATCTATGACAAAGGAGGCAAGGATATACAATGGAGAAAAGACAATCTCTTCAATAAGTGGTGCTGGGAAAACCGGACAGCTACATGTAAAGAATGAAATTAGAACACTCCCTAACACCATACACAAAAGTAAACTCAAAATGCATTAGAGACCTAAATGTAAGACCGGACACTGTAAAACTCTTAGAGGAAAACATAGGAAGAACACTCTTTGACATAAATCACCGCAAGATCTTTTTTGATCCACCTCCTAGAGAAATGGAAATAAAAACAAAAATAAACAAATCGGACCTAGTGAAACTTCAAAGTTTTTGCACAGCAAAGGAAACCATAAACAAGGCGAAAAGACAACCCTCAGAATGGGAGAAAATATTTGCAAACAAATCAACAAAGGATTATTCTCCAAAATATATAAACAGCTCATGTAGCTCAATATTAAAAAAACAAACAACCCAATCCAAAAATGGGCAGAAGACCTGAATAGACATTTCTCCAAAGAAGACATACAGATGGCCAAGAAGCACATGAAAACCTGCTCAGCATCATTAATTATTAGAGAAATGCAAATCAAAACTACAATGAGGTATCACCTCACACCAGTTAGAATGGGCATCATCAGAAAATCTACAAGCAACAAATGCTGGAGAGGGTGTGGAGAAAAGGGAACCCTCTTGCACTGTTGGTGGAAATGTAAATTGATACAGCCACTATGGAGAACAGTATGGAGGTACCTTAAAAAACTAAAAATAGAATTACCATACGACCCAGCAATCCCTCTACTGGGCATATACCCAGAGAAAACCATAATTCAAAAAGACACATGCAGGGCTTCCCTGGTGGCGCAGTGGTTGAGAGTCTGCCTGCCGATGCAGGGGACACGGGTTTGTGCCCCGGTCCGGGATGATCCCACATGCTGCGGAGCGGCTGGGCCCGTGAGCCATGGCCACTGAGCCTGCGCATCCGGAGCCCGTGCTCCGCAACGGGAGAAGCCACAACAGTGAGAGGTCCGCGTACCGCAAAAAAAAAACCAACCAAACAAACAAACAAAAAGACACATGCACCCCAATGTTCATTGCAGCACCATTTACAACAGTCAGGTCATGGAAGCAACCTAAATGTCCATCAACAGATGAATGGATAAAGAAGATGTGGTACATATATACAATGGAATATTACTCAGCCATAAAAGGGAATGAAATTGGGTCATTTGTTGAGACATGGATGGATCTAGAGACAGTCATACAGAGTGAAGTAAGTCAGAAAGAGAAAAACAAATATCGTATATTAGCACATATATGTGGAACCTAGAAAAATGGTACAGATGACAGGTTTGCAGGACAGAAATTGAGACACAGATGTAGAGGACAAACGTATGGACACCAAGGGGGGAAAGCAGCGGTGTGGTGGTGGTGGTGGTGTGATGAATTGGGCGATTGGGATTGACATGTATACACTGATGTGTATAAAATTGATGACTAATAAGAACTTGCTGTATAATAAAAAGATTTAAAAAATAATAATAAATTATAGAACAGTATCTCACTTTCATTCTACCACCTGGCCAGATTTCGGAGTGCCTGAATCACCAGTTTCATTTCTCAGTATGAATCCTGAATACGGGACTGTGGTGATCCGCCGTAGTGCCGGTATCGGGCGGTCAGGCACATTTTCTCTGGTGGACATTTGTCTGGTTCTGATGGAAAAAGGAGACAATATTAACATTAAACAACTGTTACTGAGTATGAGAAAATGCTGAATGGGGCTGACTCAGACACCAGATCAACTCAGATTTTCATACATGACTATAATAGAAGGAGCAAAGTTTCTAAAGGGAGATTCAGGTGTACAGAAATGGTGGAAAGAACTTTCTAACGAAGACGTTATGTCCTGTTTTTGATCAGTCACCGTCCAAAATAACGAGTGAAAAATACAATGGCAACAGGATAGGGCTAGAAGAAGAAAAACTGACAGGTGACAGATATACAGGACTGTCCTCTGAAATGCAAGATACTCTGGAGGAAAACAGTGAGAGTGCTCTGCGCAAGCGCCTTCTGGGGGACAGGAAAGAGCACAGCTCAGAAGGTGTAGCAAATGAAGCAGAGGTTGAACGAGACCCAACGAAAAAAGGAAAAGACGGTTTTATTGGCAACCCATTCTCACTAAGATGGGGTTTGTGTCAGTCATTTTGGTTGGTGCTTTTGTTGGCTGGACACTGTTTTCTCAGCAAAACGCCCTATAAATAACTAATTTTGCCCTGCAAGTTTCGGCACTGGTAGCTGACAGTGTTGGGTGAATCACGGGGTTTTTCGTCTGTTAGCAAATTCCTCAGATCCCAGAAGGTGTGGTTGACTAGACACCCACAGAGAAGTGGGGTGTCCAGTACCCCCAGCACCCCAGGGCGCTGCTCACACTGTACCCACTCCCTAAAATCAAGACTTGAAAACTTGTTAAGATCTGGTACATTTTCAGCTGTATTCATACATGTTAAGTGTAATATTTCACCTGACCAGACTGAGAAGTCCTTTATCACAAGGATTTGTTTTTGGAGGCTATCTGGATTTTAACCTGCACTTGATATAAGCAATAAATATTGTGGTTTTATCGACATTATTACTGAAAAGAAAATGACCTTTAAGTAATGCATGTAATGTATAATGTACTGTTGATGTGGGCATCAACATTGTATCTTCTTAACCATTTCAGGGCAAATATATTTTATTAGTACCTATTTAATCTTACTTTTGTAGTTAAATGTACTTTTTAAAAGCTCAATTTGAAAAAAATCTGTTACCATAAAAAAATAATAAACTGTATGTTGATTCAAAAAAAAAAAAAGGTAATCCATCTTCCTTTATCCTCACTCAGAGAAGAAGTGTGCCGTGACGGGCACTCAGCAGAAAACAGAATCTGGGCAGCCACGTTTAGCCTGTTTATGAGTGGAAGAGGAAAATTGTTCTGTAGAGAGATGTGCAGAGGGAAGAGGGAATGGCCCCAAAGAGAGGGGTCTCAATGATGGGTGGGTCTGTGGCCTGGTTTGGAGCGGGTGGGTCCAGTTCCTGGAACCAAGTCTTCCTGGGACCTGTCAGCACTTCCTGCCTGTGAATTCATGTTGATATTTCTCTTCCTCCAAAAAACTCACCTTTTGCTTAACGTTGTTCAGGGAAGTTCTGTTTCTTAAAACCAAAACCTTTTAAAGGGACTGATGGAATCCAATTCACATTCAGGTCTCTCTGATCTTCAGATTTGTGGTTTCTTCATGTCCAGTGGTTTGCCCAAGAGAGCAGAGATTCAAGTGCTGCATTGAATTAAAGCAGAGTCTGACATACTTTCCATTTTGTCCCTCTAGGATCCTGGCCTAGAACTGAATATCATAACTTGGGACAGGCTTTTAATGTGCCTGGGGCTCTTTTTCATCATAAATGGTTGGCTGTTACTGCCCTACAGAACTGTTAATGATGTCAGGGGTTTTGGATATTTCCGTGGAAGTTACAATTTCATAGATCATGGATATTCATTCATTCAAGATTAATCTGATGTTTTTATTTGACAGAACTGTGTTTTGCATTGGGGATGCAGAGAAAAATGAAATACAATCCCTAACCCAAAGGACTCTCGGACTTTTAGAGGATAGATAAAAGTTAATAAAAATGCTCTTCTTACTGGTGATGAAACTGAACTGAGGCCTAGAATAGAAGATGTGATTTAATCAAAGACTTAATGATAATCTCTTTGTTCTTTCCATGCTGAATACATATCCTGTTTGGATGCTAAATTATTCTAAATCTTTTGGCCCAATTGGAGTGGTAGTGGTGGAAAATTGGAGGCTTGCATTATTGACTTCAAAGAGAATGTGGATCCAGCATTCTTGCAAATTATGTAAGTATTAAGATTGCCAGGCATTAAGCCTACTTTTGGAAATAAATAATTGAGTTTTATTTGTTTAATCAATTTATTTATTTGACACAGGGTCATTCTACTTAGTGAAAATGAAATAAATAGATGCAAAATACTTTCAAAATTGCCTAACCAGTTGATTTCTGGTAACAGTGAAATACAATAACTAGGTCAACAAAAACATGGTATCAATCTTTGGGAGGCCACCTGAGGCTCTTGTACTTGTTATCCTGAACTCATTGATTTTTGTAAAGTCTAGGCAAATATATTGCAAAATGGAAGGAAACTGTCAGCTGAAAGGGGGTGAGACACCAGAGGGATGACTTGAAAGTCCTGATACTAGCTAGGCTGGATAGTAGATGGCCAGGGGTAAAAGACAGACAGGAAGAAGGCATTTTGAAAGTCTATGAGCTTTGTTGTTGGATGACATGATGAAACCAGTGGCAGGGCTACCTATGCCTTAGGTATTGGAAGGGCTGTCTTGAGGCGCTCAACCTAGGTAGAGAAATGAACTTGGCCTTGAGAGGAAGCAAGGTCAAGGTGGCAAGAGTAGCTGATTGTGTCAAACTGAAGGAGGCAATGAGCAGGTGTGCATTGTGTAGGAAAATGAGCAATAAAGTTAGTGATGTCAAGAGCTACTCATGGAATTATTCAGGGCTGAGTCTGGGGATAGAGTATGCATCAGGTAGGTTGGCCTTAAAAAGTCTCCCTGGGCGACTTCCCTGGTGGTCCAGTGGATAAGACTCTGCACTCCCAATGCAGGGGGCCTGGGTTCGATCTCTGGTCGGGGAACTAGATCCTGCATGTATGCCGCAACCAAGAGTCTACATGCTGCAACGAAGATCCCTCGTGCCACAACTAAGACCCGGTGCAGCCAAAATAACTAACTAAATAAATAAAAATTAAAAAAAAAAAAGAAGTTTCCCTGGGCTGACACCAGGCAAGGAGCCAAAGATGCAGTACTCGAGAAGGTTGTTTTTTTTTTTTGCGGTATGCGGCCTCTCACTGTTGTGGCCTCTCCCATTGCGGAGCACAGGCTCCGGACGAGCAGGCTCAGCGGCCATGGCTCACGGGCCCAGCCGCTCTGCGGTATGTGGGATCTTCCCGGGCCGGGGCACGAACCCATGTCCCCTGCATCGGCAGGCGGACTCTCAACCACTGCGCCACCAGGGAAGCCACCAGTTTTACTTTTATTTTATTGATGTTGATCTGGATTAATTCTTCCTGTGTATATTTTATAATAAACTTTGAAGTAGCTGTTAGTTTTTGTTATTGTCATTTGTTTTGCTCTTGAAAAAATTTATTCATTATTGTTGCTTCCACTTTTTTCCCTCTTTGGCCCTTATAGTTATTAAATTCAATTTTCCCAGATAAAATTTTTTAGATGTGAAATTAGCAAGAAGATTGGATCCTTTTGCTAGTTTTACTGAGTGCAGTTTTACCTTTTGACAGTTTTATTTTTTGTTGTTGTTGATTATTTCTTCAAAACGGATTTTTTTTCCCCTCAGGTCATTTGTTTTCTTTTTGCATTTTATAGCATGCCCAATAATACATGATTCTTCAGTTAGTTTTTGCCTATAATAGATTGTAGCCTGTAGAGTTTTCATGGTTGTCAGTTTCATTGCTGTGTTTTGTGGTAATTCTATCAGTAATACTTATCATGAATTGGAAAAAACAGGTATCGAAAATTTGTATTGTTTTCTTGACATAAAGCGAGGAATATGCAAAAGGCAAAGGCATGAGATTTGAGTGTGCAGTGGGTTAAATTATTGTGTTATTGTACATAGCCAGGAGTTTGGATTCTATAGGCAGTGCTCTTTCTTTTCAACCTCAGATACCTCCAGGATACCTGGTAGTTTTTTCTTTCCTCCAGGAGGGTTTGGGGCTATCAGGCCAAGGATCAGGACTTTTGCCCAACAAGGCTGCTGATGGTGAGAAGCAGAGTTCACTCTGAATTTGTGTGTAAAGGTTGGAAAACACCATGTAAATGAAACAGCCCCCCAGGCCCTACTTATCTTTGTCAGGAGGACAAGCCGTTCCTTTCCTGGCCTTGGCTTCCAAGGTCCCCAGGCTGCCTTGGGGCTGGGCCTTTCATGCTCCTCTGGATCCAGCCAAGTTCCTCCAGGCTTGGAAAGGCTCCAGGCCTCTCTCCAGTTCCCCTACAGAACAAAGCCTCCCTGTAGGCCTGCTTGTCTGAATTCCAGGGGCCACATGTCAATGAAAGCACTTGGAAGTCACAGTCAGTTGTCTCCCTACCACCTCTAACTCTTGCGTTAGGTTCAATCCAGGCCATGGTTGTTATGACCACAATGTCCATTGGGATTTTCATTATTCATAAGACCATAGAAACGTGGCTAAGAACTAGACAAAACAAAATAAAAACAACCATGAACTTTCAGTCAATTTTTATTATGAACTGAGCATAAAATTCCATGATTCTTGCCTTGGCATTCTCTGGAGATAAGGGATTCCATGACCTTGTCTGGAGTTGACCCTCCCTGTGTATATGTTTACTGGATCCTACTCAGCTAAAGCCCATGTAGAACACTCTCACTGATGCCCCACATGATCAGCCTGAGGACGATGGGTAGCCAATATTTATTGTAAAGCAAAGCATTTTTTTCCCTTCCCATTATTTACGGAAGCATGATATTTAATATGTTGATTACAAAAAAAAATCAACAGAAATCTATTGGCTGTGACTGTTTCACAATCTGTTTTTTTCTGAAACTTTTGATATTTCTTTCCAACCTGCTTTCAGCCTATTTCTCATGTTAGCACAAGCTCTCTTGCTCTGTGTGTGGATTTAATCCTTAGTACTCCCTTTCAAATACTGATGCTTGTCTTAACCTTAGCTACAACTCAGATTATCCCACTGGGTTCTGGGTGTGGGATGGTTCCTGGTTAAGACCTCTCATAGTCTGTTTGGCTCCTGGAACCCTTTGAATGCCATGGCTGCTGTCAGGTTTGCCCCAGACTTTAAAAGAGAACCAGAGAGAATGGGAAGGATGTTTACTACTTACCCACCTCTCTGCTTTTCACTAACGATTCTCTGGTTTTGCCTTCAGGCATAAGTAGGTGATTATTTTTCTGAATTCCACAACCCCCTGGAGAACTGGAGATGGCTTTGGGGCAGATCTGGCTTTTCAGCTTGTGTCTTTTTTACTAGATCTGTGATATTGGGCATGTTACTCTGAGTTTCTATTCTCTCATCCTTAAAAAAATTGTTCCTGTAGATAAAGACAAATGCAGGTGTGAGTGCCTGGCAAACAGTAGGGGCTCAGGAAGAATTAGTTAGCCTGAAGTCCCTGAATGCATTTGATGTGACCTGTCTTTGCTTCCCATGGGCGTACTTGATTCTGGGGTTGCTTTGAGCCTAGAATAGTGATGCTGGTGCTGACTGTAAATTGAATTCTTCTGTCCAGACACAGGTCCTGAAGAGAGATGGGATGTGCACTATAGGCCACACTGAACCTCTCTTTAGAAACTTGAGTGAGTCGTCTGGGTTTCTTAAATGTTCTACCTTACTTTCTTTCTGCCTCTGCAAAGGAAATGTGTGGGGATTTATATAATGCATTCAGGCTCTTTGAGGGCAGAGACAACATTGTGAAGGAAAAGAGCTGGCTTTATGTCTGGCTCTGTCTGGGTAAGGGTAAGACTTTGCCTGAGTTTGTTTTCTCACCTGCAAAATGGGCATAAATCAGGGGAAGGTCCAGGTTTTGTGGAGGCTAAAACTTATATAGTTTGGGGGCCATGTTTAAGAAAAAGAACACAAAACTGTGAATACAAAATTAGTTATAAAACTTATATTTACTATGAGGAAAGAAATCACCATAAACCATAAAAAGTAAAGGGCTTCTGTGGAGCAACTAAGGCCGTGCACCACAACCACTGAGCCTGCTCTCTAGAGCTTGCAAGCCACAACTACTGAGCCCACATGCCACCCACAACTACTGAAGCCCGTGTGCCTAGAGCCTGTGCTCCGCAACAAAAGAAGCCACCGCAATGAGAAGCCCGCGCACCGCAGTGAAGCGTAGCCCCGCTCTAAAGCCTGTGCTCAGCAACGAAGACCCAACGCAGCCAAAAATAAATTAATTAAAATAAATAAATTTATGTTTAAAAAAGTAAAAAATACTGTAAACATTATATAATTTAGAAAACTAATATTATTATTTAACTACATGGCATACTTCAATAATACTCTTTTTGCTTACCTTTTTGGCTAATTACTGTCTGATTACCTTTCTATAGAACAATGATTTTCTAATATCTTTGTCTATAGAGAGGATAGAAAGATACTGTATTTTCTTTCCTTTGGCATGCTGATCAAAATTTTTATTTCATTGCTAAGAGTACTAAGAGTTTTCTTTAGTTCCACTTATATTGTTTAAATTTTTAGAGTTGTCAATTTGGGAGAACTTCTATCAAGTTTAAAAAGATATGTGTATATAAGTTGTATTTAAGTGTTCTTGTATAGTACTTATATTAAACTCTGTGAAATGACAGTGTTCTTTAATCAGTTTGTCCTTGTCAATGTGTCAACCAGCAAAAATGTTTCAATGCATTTATATGATTCCCTTACCGGTAGTAAGGCCCTCTTTCAGGCCTTACTACCGGTAGGTGCTCAGTACAACCTCCCACCTGGACTTCCCCTATAGTGGGCTCCTGGCACTTACCTGAAAACAGCTGTGTTGTTGGTGTCCTCTACACTCTGCCCTAGGGGCTCAGCTATTCCCAAGCAGGTCATCCCTGCTGTAGGCACAATCTCTCCAGTCCCCCAAATCAAGGCCCAGGCCTGCTGACTCCTTCTGGTCTGGATGGCAGTGGTCCTGACACGTTGGACAGAGTCCTCTGCAGAGATGACGGTCACTGCCCATGGCAACGAAGGCAGAGGAGCTGAGTTCGGGCACTTTGGTGCCGGCTACCCTCTTAGAGTGGGCCTGCCTGCCAGGATCTCCCTGGAAGGAGTGATCTCGTCTGTTGCCCAACTAGTTGTCACGCTGGGGTTTGACTTGAGGTTAAGGAAGTCTAACTCTCAGGAAGCCTTGCCCAGGCCAACAGTAAGGTTTTCCCGGGAGAAGATCCCAAGCCCCTGGCTATGGGCTGTTCTTGGTCAGTCTGACTCCAGAAAGAAATGGCATCAAGCCGAGAGGATGATGAATGGCTCTTGAAAGCGTAGGAAATTAGGTTTTATGACAAGCCATTTATTATCACCCTCCCTCCATCCCCACAGCCACAAATAAATAAATAAAAACCACTCAATATTTCAACCAATTGAAGAAACAGTAAAAAAGCCAAGTGCAATGTAGGAAAAGATACCAGCCCCTGATGTGTGTGGCTCCTTCCCAGTAGAAATGCTGAGCAGGACAGGGGAGGGCTGATTTCCGATGAGCTGCCACTCTGAAGCTGTTCACGCAGTGATAGCTGGTCTCCCGTGTGCCCAGCCACTGCCCATCCCTGGATATAGACTCCCACTGCCTCAGACCTCTGGCTCTGTCCTCACTGTCATCCTGTGGCCCAGGCCACCCCCATCCACCTCCCAGACCACGGCATTTGCCTTCCCGTGGGTCTCTCACTTCCACTGGTGACCCTCAACCCATCACCCACATGGCAGCTGGAGCAACCCTGTAAAGGTACAAATTAGATCACAGCGCACTCGGCCACATATTCTTTGTTCTGTTCCTTGATGGCTCAATCTCTTCCCCACTCAAGAGCCCTCTGTGCTTATTCTTTCCACCACCACCCCGCCCCCGCTTTTCACTGGACTCACTTCTTTGCCTCCCTCAGGTCTCGATCCAAACATTACTTCTTTAAGGAGATGTTCTCCCCCTTGCCGACCTAAAAGCTGTCCTTCCCATCCTATGCCCTTATAGTACCCTCCACTTTTCCTCGTGGCATGTGTTAAAATTTGTAATTCAGCCATGCCCTATTCTCCATGAAGGCAGGGGCGATGTCTGGTTGATTAATTGTTGCATATCTAGTGTCTGATACCATGCCTAGTACACAGTAGGTGCTCATCAAATATTTATTGAATGGAAGGATCTGCAACTTACTTTCAATATAATAACATAAGTGGGCAGGGGTTAGAGCTTATATGCCACGAGCTGAATAGTTCTGAGAAAGCCTAGATACACAACTATGTTTCACTGCTAATTTACAGGAGTACCAGGGACTCGGACTAAGATTTAAGTCCTATGCACCTTAGACTTTAGACATAAAGAAACATGCCTGAGAAACAATAGATTCCATGGAGGCCATGTCAGAAGGGAGACTAACAGGATTCCTGAGAAAAAAATCACCCAAAGACAGAGTTTCTCAACATCAGTACTACTGACGTTTTGGGTGGATAATTCTTTGATGTGGAGGGCTTTTTCTATGTATCATAGGATGCTTTGCAGCATCCCTTGCCTCTACCCACTTAATCCCATTAGCAGCCCTCATTCCTAGTTTGAGAACCAAAAATATCTCTAGACATGGCCTGTACCTTGGGGAGGGGGTGTAAAATTGCCCCCATTTGAGATCAACTACCCTAAGAGAAGAAATGACGCAGTGAACAGATCCCAAGAAATGCCAGAAAGAAGAATGCATGGAGGTAGCTAATGTCAGCACTTATTCCATCCACTCTGTTGACTTGTATAAATCCCCAAAGGCAAGCATTGGGTCCCTAGTGATTATAACGTTTTGGGCTCAAGGATTCTTGCTGTGGGAACCCTCCCTGCCATCTGCACAAAACACAAAAAGAGCTATTTCCTCCTGGCTTCAAGGGGCAGTGCCTTGTCCCATATCAGCAGTGGCATTTGGGACACAGATTCAGAGCTGGCACAGATCCTTTGAGGAACCGTTAGGACCTGGGGCAGTGCTGGCTGCTGCAGGGAGTGACCAAACTCATTGGTTCTGAGATAAGAGTATCATTTCTTGGAATTCCCCACAAATATTTGGGAAGTAGGATTTTGGAAAACGTTGACTTCCTGTAATCCACCTGGCAGCAGAACCTACCCACTGTCAGGAATTTGTAATAAAGTTACCGACTTTATGATTAACTGACAGGCTGGTGAAGCTGATAATGCTAACATGTGCTGCTTACTTTTCAACTTGCAAAGCCTTGGTTTCTTTTGCTTTCCACAAAAACTCTACAGAGAGGCACCAGTACCATTATTAGTCCCTCTTTTATAGATAAACCAACTGCCCAGGGCACCACTGTTTGGACTAGGACCAGGTCCCTGGCCTCCAACACAAACCATGATTGGTCCTTTCAATGAAATCCTTTATCACCTTCTGCCAAGTTAGAGGGATAGTTTTATTCATTCAGCTAAGGCTGACCAATTGAAGCACAGACTCTGGTTTTTGTTAGCTTTGCCTCTCCAAGTAATGAACTGAGCAAAGCTAGAACATGTATCCAAATGTTTGCACATTACTACTTTTTCAGGATCTAGTTATCTGTGTATATATACAGGAAATATTGGTTGATTGGACAAATAAATGAATGATTTAAATATCATGAATTTATGTACTGAGCTTCTACTGGTCCATCCTGGCAGTGGGTTGTGGCTATAGTGTAGGGTAACCACCTATCTTGGTCTTCGCCCAGGACTGAAGAATTTCCTGGGATTTGGGACTTTCAGTATTTGCCTTGGGATGAGTTGGTCACCCAACCATAATAACTCTTTTAATGTGGATGTCCAACCCTCCCAGCTTGCAGCTGCATTAGTTCAACAAACACGTGTTGGAGTCTTTCTCCATGCCCAGCAATGGTCTAGCGATTAGAGACACAAGGGTGAGTAGCATCTAGTCTCTGCCTTTGAGTACTCTATGGTTAAATGTTAATTAAATACGTGTTATGTGTTAAGCTTTATGCTGGAGCTGGTGCTGTAGCAATGAGAGACATGACACCTGTCATTAAGATGCTCAAGAATTCAGAGACACAAAAACTAATAATTTCTTAGCAGGGTAAAAAGAGCTATCATAACAGCAGGTACCAGGTGTGCAAGACGAGGGTCCTAAAGTTCAACCAGGGGGTGATCAGGGAAGACTTTCAAAGAGGAGTGACGTTGAAGGTTAAATAGGTTAAACAAAAACTTGCCAAAGGGGGAAAATAATATGGTAAGAGAGAGCATGGTCTATCCAGAGGGGTAGATGTGGGTTGAAGTGTATCTATGGGGAGACCCCAGGAGCTGAGCTTGAGGGACAGCTGGCTACCAATGGGCCCTTCTGGTGAGGGTGGGTGGCCCATTCTGCTGGTGTGTGGGTGAGGAATGGAAAGGAGCAAAGTTTGGAAATGGAGGTCAGGGCCAGGCCGTGGTGGCCATGAATACTGGGCCAAGGAGTGTGGAAATAGGGCTCTCTGTGGAAGGATTTTGGCAGAAACAGACTCAGAGTTTATTTCTGCTTACTTTGGCCCTCTTCCCTCCCAAACCCTCAACCATGCTCTGCACCGCCTACCTTCACAGCGGCCCGGTCAGAGCCAGGATCGTTCCTGTGCCCCTTTCTCCTTCCATATCTTGTTCATTCCATTCCGCACCTTCCATCTAGTGTGAACTCTTCCAGGTGTCAAAGCTCCTAATGAGTTTTGGCAGAAACAAACACTTGGGAGTTCTGGGAGTGAAAAACCACCACAGAGAGTGAGTTGTTGAGCTGTTTCACTTCTTTTGCTAAAGGCCAAGGGGTCTAGATTGTGAGATTAGCATAGAGAGGACCTCACTCTCTTTTTCGAAAAAAATTTAACTCTAGCTGATTTACAATATTGTGTTCGTTCCAGATTATTTTCCATTATAGGTTATTACAAGATATTGAATATAGTTCCCTGTGCTCTGTGGTAGGTCCTTGTTGTTTGTCTATTTTATAGGTAGTGGTGTTTATGTGTTAGTCCGTATGGGATTAACAGATACACGTCACTCTCTGCTTTTTGACCCAACTTGGGTGAGCACACATGCTTCCAAGTTTTCATTGTATTATTAGTTCCTTATGCCGCCTGCCCCAGGGAATGTTCCTGAAGAAGTAGAGAGACTCTTGATGTAAAAAAGTACAGCCGATGGTCTGAGTCTGATCAGCCTGCAGAATCACTCACCCAGAGAAAGAGGATGAGCTAATGCAGGAAAAAGAACTCTTCAAAATCTAACGGCCTTTGTAGTAGCTTAACTTAGCTGGTAAAGTGAATCGTTCATTCACTCATCCATTAAGATGTACTGTTCACCTCCACTGTGGTCAGAAAAATGCAAAGCCACATCCCTGCTCTCAAGGGTAACTCAGACTGTTGTGGCTGTGCGTAAACAAAGAAGGGGGCAGGAGCCTGGCCTTTCTCCCATGCACAGTAATTGGGTCCAAACTGATTTCAATATGGTTTAGTCCTTATAGGAAAAGCTTTCTTTAAGCTTAATGGAACTGGCCTGTTTGCCAATGCCATTCCATCAGCCTGGCATGGTCTATCCCAACGGTTTGCACAAGACCTGTGCCGATTTCAAGGGTCAGCCTAAACGCTGTGACAAACCTTATGAAGCTTCCCTACCAAAGCCAGGCAGGCCTGAGGGCTCCTTCTGCCCTGTGCTCATGGCATGGGGTCCTTCATGTCAACATTGTCTCATCAGGTTATAGTAACACTGCCATGTCTACTGTGAGCTCTGGAGGAGGAGGTGCCTTTCTTCTCTGAGTCTTCAGCTCCCATCACAGGACCTGGCACATAGCATGTGCTCATTAAATTCATGATTGAATGAATAAAGGGGCTGGGCCCATTAGCTTGGGCAGATGTGCCCCTCATATTCCATGTCACTGGTCAAGTCCCGAAACCTGGCAGGCAGGGAGGTAAGGTGTGCAGATACCTGTAAATGGTTGTGTTGAGTCTTTGGGGGCAAGTGTCCAGAAAGATAGATGCAAACTGGATCCAAATGCCAAGAACCAAAAAACTGTGGGAGTTTCCGATACATCAGGCTGAGACTTTAAGGAGGGGTGTTTAAGGTAGGACAGTGACACCTAGTGGTGCAAGAAGGACCACCCCGATTCAGGCTCCACATGCAGCTCATCACTGACCTGTTTCCAGGCGGGTTGGGATTCTGTGAAGACTCCAGCCGGGCACCAGTGGGCACCTGCAGCAACATGTGTGTTAGCCCCGGCTCTGACAGGACCACTGGTCTCTAAGGTGGAATGGATAGGCTGACTGTCAAAACCACAAATATTGTGCCTATAGTATTGTACACTTAAACATCTGTTAAATGTTCTTACTACAATAGCACACACACACACACACACACACACACACACACACACGCCAAGTCTAATTCTGTGGCAGGGCCAGACTAGATGACCATAGAGTCCCCCTATTCAACCCTCCTTGAGCCCAGACAGTGAATAGGACCAGCTGAAAGACACACAGCAAATTAGCCCCAGAGCCAGACCTTGAATCCAGGTTTTCTGATGCTCAGAAAGAAGTCTTTCCTCTCCATAATTCTTCATCTCCTGATGGCAGGACAAACCGACTTCAGTAGGTGGGATTATGTTACCATGAAACCAAGGCAACCTTGGAGAACAAAACAACAAGGGGGGATACTTGAGGATGTGTCCAAGGGGAGTCACACTTTCTCTGCCTTAAGAATGGAAGTAGGGATGGGATCAAGCCCACTGGAGAAGACTCTTCTCCTCTGTACACACCCAGCAGCTGGATCCTTCCCCCTGACTGCTCAGAGCCAAGATCCATTGTCTGTTCCCTCCGTGAAGGACAATTTGACAGTTCATACCAAGGAGATGTTGCAAATGATTCTTTGTAAGGGCAGTGGTGGGAAGCCTGGAAAGTATTAGAATCACCTGAGGGGCTTAGCCACTTACAGGAAGTTGTCATGCCCCTGGCTGCGAAGATTGCTACAATGGAAGGAAGGGGGCCATGTGTAATGTGAGAGGAGCCTGGGCTAGGGGCTGGGAGAAAATTCACACAGGGACCCCTGACCAAGGGCTCTGGCCAGGAGAGCCTGTTCTGCTCTGCTGCCAGTGGAGCTGTCCCAGCAGCGTTGTCTTCAGTGGCCTCCTGGCTTCCTGGCATGGTGTCCAGGTTCCTGGAAAGTCCCTGTGGCTCCTCTAACTTCAGCTTCCCACAATTTCTGCTTTTCTGCTACACATGCGTATTTCCATCTCAGCTGAGGTGTCTGTCTGCTTGGCTTTTGCATTGGCTTCTCCCTGAAACACAAATTCTCTCATCATCCCCTAGCAATTCCTCCCCCACAGCCTGTCCCAGGATCCACGGTGGGAACAAGTAGGGAGCAGCTATCTCTTTCTTCCAGCAAAACTTGTCACTGCAAACACAGAGTGGAAAACAGAGCTTGCGCTAAACTTGCTGAAAGTGGTGGAAAGACATACTATTAAGATGTTCCAGGGATATGTTCTTGCTGTTTCTCTAGAGTCCTCCTTTTGGGTCGATGTCTGGTTATTCTTTCTTTCAGTAGATAGAATTCTTACTTTATTTAGTGATGTTTTCTAATATACATGAAAATATAAGCATTTCAAAGACATGAAGGCATGTGTATAGACAATGACTTGTTAGTCATTCTAATTAGCAAACAGGTGTATATTTGGCTAATTCATATAAGACTAAGTACAAAATAGTTAAGGGACACTTACTGTGTGCCTTGCACTGTGCTAAATACTTAATGTGCATTTTATCATTAAATCTGCAGAAATACTCAGAGGTAGACAATTTTATTATCCCAATTTGTAGTCAGGAAAAGAGTCTCAGCTACTTGCCTAAAATCACATACAGGCTGTAAGGTTCTTGAGGGCAGGAACCTTGCATTATTTCCTGCTGTCCCATTTGTCTGGTACATAATAGGGCCAATGATGATGGTGAAGGTGGTGACAACCAACAATGACTTCTGACTAAGATGGGAGGTCTCCCTTACACCATTTACTCCTTTACTCTGTCCCCAGGTGTAATCTGGACAAGGGTCTTCCCATTGTGACTCTTTGGAATATACCTCACCTTCCCTCCATGTCTGGGAAAGATGATTCTGTTCTTGCCTCAGTTTCCTTATCTGTAAAATAAGAATAAAAATATGACTTTAGGGAAAATGAGACATAAATGTGCATCAGATGTGAAATTCCTTTATGAGTTGTTAATCATTAAACATGTGAAAGGTGTTATTAACTTTTTAATGAGTTATTACTCCGATTTTAAATATTAATAATAATGTCCATACCTACCTGAGAGGTGGACTACCTTCTCCTCACTCCGGGCATAAAGCAAAACGGATCTCATATTCCATGCTTGTATCTTGATATTTTAAAGGTGGAAAGAGACAATTTTAAGCCACTCTATTCTTCCCTTGACGAAGTTTGACTTTCAAGTCTATTTTCTTGCTCTGGATGAGAAAACTTATTTTGAATGTCTGAAGCTATGTATTGCATTCGTAATATTATAACCCTAATCACCCCCCCGCCCCCCATGGATGGTTGCCTTGGGTTGTCCATCATGGAGGCTGAAGACTCCCCTTTTATACCTTAAACTGGTGTTAGTCAAAGTATGGTCTTTTGCTAGGGACCTGTCCATGACTTTTTGTTACTGGCTGAAAAACATACATTTAGAAATTGACAGTAAGCATCTAGAAACATTGTATAGCAACTTTACAGAGCTAGTTTGACGTCTGTCGAATCTAATACTAAAAAATGGTGGCTTGCATTTTGTCTTTTTTATTTAATATTTTAACAATACATTTTGATTGTGTTTTGCAAAACCACGCACATGTGGTGGATTGGAAACTAAAAAGAAAAAGTCGTTTACTGCTGATAGTTTGAGAAGTCCTGCTTTATACTTGAAAAGGAGGGATGGAGTTTCTAGTCTTTTATGCAGAGGATCCTTCCTGGAGCTATGAAAATATGCTCACTTTTTCTCAGAGACCACACCCTGAGGTTAGGTGAAGGACCTGATTTTGGCCACAAAAGGTCCCATACACTCTTCCCAGGGAAGCAGATGTTAACTACTTTTCATTTGCAAACCTACGAAGGCTGTTTTAATGATTGTTTCCTCAAGAACAAAATGTGCTCCATAGTGACTCCTGGTTTTCACTTCCAGATGCAGAAATAACTGGCAATGGTGTAAAGATGTGGCTCACCAGGTACCTCTTTACCATAAAATGAGGAAACTGGGGCTCAGAGAGGTTAAGTAACTTGTCCTAGGCATACAGCTCTTACAGCTTAGAACCAAGATTTAAACCCAGGTCTGTTTTCTCCAAGAGCACATGATCTTCCTAAATTTACCACAATAAGTTATTCTGGTGAAATAAGGCAGATTCCCCAGCTTCCTCAAGGCACCACACAGATAGAGTTGACGGGTCTGGAGGGGAGAAAAAGAGGAGGGCAATCAGGAACACTCAGGAGGTGAGAAGTGAGGATAAGTCGATAGAGGGAGACATAATTGTTATAGGTTGACTATACGTCCCCCTTCCTGAAATTCTTATGTTGCAATTCTAATTCCCAGTGCCTCACAGTGTGACTTTATTTTGATATAGGGTCTTTTCAGAGGTAATCAAATTAAAATAAGGTCATTAGGATGCCTCACTTATAAAAAAGGAGAAATTTGGAGACAGACCCATACAGAGGAAAACGATGTAAAGAGCCGTAGGGAGAAGGTGGCCCATCTACAACCAAGAAGAAAACAGCCGTCAGAAGGAACAAACCCTGCAGACACATTGATCTCAGACTTCCAGCCTCCAGAACTGTGAGACAACGCATTTCTGTTGTTGAAAACATCCAGTCTGTGGTACTTTGTAACGGCAGCCCCAGCTAACTAATACAGACATCCTGGACTGAAAAGCGTTCTGACGGAGCCCTAGCTTTCAGAATGTAACAACACCATTAAAGGCGCCAGAGATGGCTGGTTCCCGCTGTGGCAGAGAGGGGGACCTCACGCCTGTTCAGGTTGCCGACAACGCCCCACTCCATTAACATTTGCTCATGGCCTGTCAGGGCAGAGTGAACGACGCTGTTCTCTTCAAGCCTGTCAACTTCCTAATCTAGTTCCACCCCCACTGCCCTGCCTCCTGATGAATTTCTGGCCACCAGTCATTCTTTCAGGCCCGACCTCCGTCGCCCTCTTACAAAGAGATTTTTCATCAGCCACAACTCTATTCGTCTTAAATGTATTTTAAGCATTGCTTTGTATGGTGCATACCTTTCTAAACAAATGGCACCATTTTAACCCCCAGCCCTCATCTACTTCTGCAGGAGGGAGCTGATGCTCTATCCTCCACCACAAAATTCTTCTGAGCTCTGCTGGAAGGAAAGGCTACTGAGAAGGAGCCACCTGTGGTCCATGGAGTTTGAGGGGCAGGGCTCCACTGGTCACAGGTGGGCCGTGGGAATAGGAAACCAAGGCTGACTAAATGTTCTGCCTCAGAAGGGAATATTTTTATAAATTCTACATGCCATTCTGGCTGAAGGGTCCCCCGACTGCAGGTAGAGGCCTTCCAAGCCTTTTCTGGAAGCTTCTTGGAAACAAAAAAAATTTTTTTTCTTCCAGTTTTATCGAGATATAATTGACATCCAGCACTGTATAAGTTTAAGGTGTGCAACATTAAGATTTGACTTATATACATCATGAAATGATTACAAGTTTAGTGAACATCCCTCATCTCATACAGATATAAATTAAAGAAATTTTAAAAATTCTTTTTCTTTTGATGAGATCTCTTAGGATTTACTTTCCTAACATCTTTCATGTATAACATACAGCAGTTATGATATTTATCATGTTGTACGTTACTTCCCTAGTACCTATTTATCTTATAACTGGAAGTTTGTACGTTTTGACCACCTTCATCCAGCTCCCCCTCTCCCCACCCACACCTCTGGGAATCACAAATCTGATCTCTTTTTCTGTGAGTTTGTTTGTTTGTTTTTGAAGTATGATTGACTTGCAACAACACTATGGTAGTTCCTGTTATACAACATAGTGATTAGATATTTTTATACATTTCAAAATGATCACCACCACGGTAAGTCTAGGAACAATATGTCACCATGCAAAGATACTACATAGTTATTGACTATATTCCCCACACTGTATATTTCATACCCATGATTCATTTATTTTGCAACTGGAAGTTTGTACCTCTTAATCTCACCTATTTCTTTCCTCCCGCCCCCACATCCCTCTCCTCTGGCAACCAGCTGTTTGTCCTCTGTATCTATAATTCTGTTTCTGTTTTGTTACATTTGCTCTTTTTTTTAGATTCCACATATAAGTGAATTCATACAGTATTTTTCTTTCTCTGTCTGACTTATTTCACTTAGCACAATACCCTCTAAGTCCGTCTTGTTGTCAAAAACGGCAAGATTTCATTCTTTTTTTTATGGCTGAGTAATATTCCATATATATAGCTCACGTCTTCTTTATCCATTCATCTATTGATGGACACTTAGGTTGCTTCCATATCTTGGCTATTGTAAAGAATGCTGCAGTGAACATAGGGTGAATAAATACTTTTTAATTGGTGTTTTGTTTACTTTGGATAAATACCCAGGAGTGGAATTGCAGGATCGTATGGTAGTTCTATTTTTAATTTTTTGAGGAATCTCCATACTGTTTTCTGTAGTGGCTGGACCAATTTACATTCCTACCAACAGTGCACAAAAGTTCCCTTTTCTCCACAATCTTGCCAACACTTGTTATTTGTTGTCTTTTTGATAATAGCCATTCTGACAGGTGTGAGGTGGATATCTTATTGTGGTTTTCATTTGCATTTCCTTGATGATTAATGGTTTTGAGCATCTTCTCCTGTACCTGTTGGCCATCTCTAGGTCATCCTTGGAAAAATGTCTATTCAGATCTTCTGCCCATTTTTTAAACCAGGTTGTTTTTTTTGATGTTGAGTTGTATGAGGTCTTTGTATATTTTGCATATTAACCCCTTATCACGTGATACTATTTGCAAATATCTTCTCCCATTCAGTAGGTAGCTTTTTGGGTTTTTTGATCCCTTCACTGTGTAAAAGCTTTTTAGTTTGATGTAGCCCCATTTGTTTATTTTTGCTTTTGCTTCCCTTGCCTGAGGAGATATATCCCCCCAAAATATTACTAAGGCCATTGTCAAAGAGCATACTGCCTATGTTTCCTTCTAGAAGTTTTATGGTTTCAGGTCTTATGTTTAAGTCTTTAATTAATTTTGAATTTATTTTTGTGCATGGTGTGAGAGACTAGTCCAGTTTGATTTTTTGCATGTGGCTGTCCAGTTTTCCCAACACCAATTATTGAAGAGGCTGTCTTTTCCCCATTGTATAATCTTGCCTCCTTTGCTGTAGATTAATTGCCCATATAAGTGTGGGTTCGTTTCTGGGCTCTCTACTCTGTTCCATGGATCTATGTGTCTGTTTTTGTGCCAGTACCATACTGTGTTGATGACTGTAGGTTTGTAGTATAGTTTGAAATCAGGGAGCATTATACCTCCAGCTCTGTTCTTCTTTGACGACTTCTTTACTCATAAAACAACGATTTACCATTTCAGGCAGAAGGATTTCTACAGAGGAATACTCTACCTTTTTTCAGTGATGGAGGTGAGCATTGTCAGTTTGTCTGGAGAGATATTAAAGTTTGGTCACTGCCATTTGTCTTCTAGATCATCTCTTCCTGTAGACCACCAGCATTAGAATCACCCTAGAGTTTAAACAGTAAATATTCCTGGGTTTTTATTCCCTGAGATACTGATTCAGGAGTCTGGGCTTATATCTAGGAATTTGTATTTTTAAAATATCCTCAGGTGACTGTAATGTGCAACCAGGTTTTGGAAACTTAATTCTTCATTTCTACATTGCTATTCTATCTTATATCTTTTTTTTAAAAAATAAATTTATTTATTTTTACTTTTGGCTGTGTTGGGTCTTTGTTGCTGCGCATGGGCTTTCCTTAGTTGCAGCAAGCAGGGGCTACTCTTCATTGTGGTGTGCAGGCTCCTCATTGTGGTGGCTTCTCTTGTTGCGGAGCACAGGCTCTAGGCATGCAGGCTTCAATAGATGTGGCACACCAGCTCAGTAGTCGTGGCCTGTGGGCTCTAGAGCGCAGGCTTAGTAGTTGTGGTGCATGGGCTTAGTTGCTCCATGGCATGTGGGATCTTCCCGGACCAGGGCTCGAACCCCTGTCCCCTGCATTGGCAGGCGGATTCTTAACCACTGCGCTACCAGGGATGCCCTCTATCTTATATCTTTAACAGATGTTCACTGAGCACTTTCCCTGTTCCAGAAACTGATCAAAGACTTAGGGATAAAGGGATCAAAGGTGCAGTTTTTGTTTTCAGGTATTCCACAGTTTAATGGGAAAGACAGACTGGTAACAAACATTTACCACATAGTGACATAATTGCTTGAGTAGAATTAGGTCCAGGAAGGCTGAGAGCATTAAATCTTCTTTGGGGGGTGGGGGTAAGAGTGGGGTTAGAAGACTGGTTTTCATCTAGGGGCGATTTTGTCCCCAAGAGATATTTGGTAATGTCTGGAGACATTTTTGTTGTCAGAAGTTGGGAGGGGGTGATGCTGGAATTTAGTGGATGGGCGCCAGAGAAGGATGCTCCTAAACATCCTAAAATGCAGAAAAGCACCCCATAGCAAAGACTTATCTGGCCCTAAGTGTCAACAGTGCTGAGCTTCAGAAATTCTGGGTCAGGGAAAGCTTCAAGAGGTTGAAATTGATAAGGCACCCAAGGGGGGGGAGTTGGTGATTGACGGGGTAATGCAGAGCACAGGAAACAGTGTGTCTGAAGTCCAGAGAGGCATGTCTTGGGAGCTGTGTGACAACATGCAAGCTGGCACAGGCGGTGAGGGAAGAGGCCAGACAGGATAAGCGGGACTTGGATTCCTCACACTGCACAGTGGATGTCTTCCTTAAGGCTAGGGCAAGCCTCTGAGGGCTAAGTGGTCAATTGCAAAAGTAGGCCTGCAGTTTAGAATTATTACTCTGATATAAGTTTGAGGGATAAAAGGAGAAGGTGGGTTGGGGGAGCAGGGAGAACTCAGGTCTCTGAACAAAGAGATAAAGACAAACCTTTTCAAACCCATAATATGGCCAAGAGCTGAGAGAGTGTGCCAGGTAGGAAAGCTGTGGGGAGCTGGAGGAGACTGTGGAAAACCCAGACAGGTTAAGCCACCTGCTTAAGGATTTTTTTTTTTTTTTTTTTTGCAGCACGCGGGCTTCTCACTGTTGTGACCTCTCCCGTTGTGGAGCACCGGCTCCAGACACGCAGGCTCAGCGGCCATGGCTCACGGGCCTAGCTGCTCCGCGGCATGTGGGATCTTCCCGGACCGGGGCACGAACCCGTGTCCCCTGCATCGGCAGGTGGACTCTCAACCACTGCACCACCAGGGAAGCCCAAGGATGTATTTTTAAGCAACTTTGGTAGACATGGAAATTTTAGCAGATCTTAAAGGTAAGTGTATAAGTAACAATTGCTTTATAACATAGGGCTGCACAAACAACTGCTGAAAGGCCCTTGCAGCTCTTCCCCAAACACTACCTGTGGTTGAGTTTCTTCCCCACTAGTAAGAACTGGGCTGTCATTATTATTAGGATAAATGAGATTTTATTTCCCACAATATCCCTATGAAGTTGATAAGGATCCCCAATTTATAAATTTGAAGACTGAGATTCAAAGTTTAATTACACAGTATATCAGTTAGCTCTTGCTGCATAACAAAATCCCCCCCCACCACGCCCCATCAGTGGCTTACTACTGCTCATGAGTTTATGGGTAGCTGAATGGCTTTGCTGATCTTGGCTGGGCTCTCTCACACGTCTGAAGACTTGGGTGAGAATAACTCAGCTCTATTCCACATGTCTTTCTTCTTAGAGTAAACTGAGCATGATCTCACAGCAATAGCAGAGAAGCCATAGAAGAAGCAAAAAATGTGTGGGCACTTTTCCAAGTCTTTGCTTCATTTCCTGCTGCTGCATTGACAGTGCAAGTCACACTGCCAAGGCCAGAGGCAGAGGGGGAGGGGACTGAAGGTCATAAGGCTATTAGGGCCATTGATCACTCAGTCTACCTCAGCAAAGCTAGGGTTTGAGCTGGATTCTTCAGAGTGTGTGCCTTTTCTATTAGACTCTCCTGCTTTGATAATACGAACAAAATCAAGAAAACCAATATACGTTAGTTAAGACCTTGCATTGTTGAAAACACTTTCATATATATCATCTTAACTGAGGCTTAGAACAACTCCCTGAGGCTGGAAGAACTGGTATTTTTGTTCAAAGAAGGCAAATAAGTATTTGGAAGCATAAAGGGTTAATGTCCTCAGAAAGCAAAGGGTCTTAGGTATCAATAAGAAAAAGATAATTAAATAGAAAAGTGAGGAAAAGGCCACAAACAGACAATCTATATACAGGGAAATGTCAATGGACAATAAACATTTGAAAAGATGAATAATATCATTCAAAATAAAGGAAATGCCAAATATAAAAAGTGAGATATCATTTTCTCCTGTTGGATTGACATTGATCTTCAGGTTCCATAATACCCAGTGCTGCTTAGGGACAGGAGTGGGGCCAGAAACAAGAATCCTTTTGTGCTGTTTGTGGGAGAATAAGTTAGTGTAATATATTTGGAGGGTAATTTTGGCAATAGTATTAAAAATATGCATATGAAATTTGACTTAACTATTTTATTTTTAGGAATTTACCCTAAAGTTAAATGTTCCTGAGTCTGCAAATATGTTTATTGCAACATTGTTTGTGATAGCCAAACAATAAAACACTGTAACTCAATATTAAAGAATGGGTTAAGTACATTTTCTTTCAGTGTTGTCCAGACTGGAGCACAGGTGTCAAGGAGATGGAAGCAGATCTCTGTGTCCTGACATGAAAAGATCTCTGAGACATCTTATGAGAGAAAAAAAATCACAAGTCTGTGAATGAGATATACAATTTTCATTTGTATGAAATAAAGACATAGATATCCATGCTGGTGCCTACATAGAAAATATCTCAAAGGACACCTTAGAAGCTAGTGGCTAATTCTGAGGAAGAGCCCCAGGGCAAAAGGGGAAAAAGCCTCAGAGTAGAGGGGGGGAAAGGACAGCTCTACTTTTCACATCATTCTCTTCCTTATCGTTAGAATTATTTTTCCGTGAACATGTATTACTTTTATCTAAGGAAAAAAAAACACAACAGAATAAAACAGAACAGAGAACATATTGAGGTTATTGTATTTGCATATCACTTTTTACAGGCACATATTACCTTTATAGTTGGCCAATTTGCTCAATTAGCAGTTCTTTTTTACTGCCCTCATCTTCATCTATTATGACGACTTTATTTTTGCTCAGTGTTAATACTTAAGAATTTCTAGGAATTGTTTCCAAGGAAACCCATCTATAACCAGAAGTTATTGGCACAATCTCCTATGGCCACAGATAGGGTCTTGTTTCTTAGCAACTCACCCAAATTTTCTCATTTTAATTGAAATCATGCATTTCCTTAAAAGCCTTTTCAAAGCAGCGATATGGAAGGTTATTTATCCTCGTTGATGAAATTCATCCCTTGAAAAAAGGCTTTGGTGAATGTGAAGTTCAAGAACATTCCCCCACACAAGGGTACCCTCTTTGTTAAGTGCATAAATCTGTCACTGCTTTCTACTCACCTACAGTCAACCCAGTATGGGTCTCTGCCTTTTGCTTCCTCAGGTAAAGTGTGTGAAGAGTAGATACAGATTCCTGACCTGCCTACACCTCGGTTTTAAAAAGAATGACATAATGCCATTTGCAGCAACATGGGTGGACCTGGAGATTATCATATTAAATGAAGTAAGTCAGAATAAGACAAATATCATATGATATGGCTTATATGCAGAATCTAAAAACAAAAATGATAGGGGCTTCCCTGGTGGCGCAGTGGTTAAGAATCCGCCTGCCAATGTAGGGGACACGGGTTCGAGCCCTGGTCCGGGAAGATCCCACATGTTGTGGAGCAACTAAGCCTGTGTGCCACAACTACTGAGCCTGTGCTCTAGAGCCTGCAAGCCACAGCTACTGAGCCTGCGTGCCACAACTACTGAAGTCTGCGTGCCTAGAGCCCGTGCTCCGCAACAAGTCACTGCAATGAAAAGCCCTCGCACTGCCACGAAGAGTAGCCCCCGCTCACCACAACTGGAGAAAGCCTGCGCACAGCAACGAAGACCCTATGCAGCCAAAGATAAATAAATGAATAAACAAATATTTTTTAAAAAATTATACAAGTGAACTTATTTACAAAACAGAAACAGACTCACAGACTTAGAGAAAGAACTTATGGTTACCAGGGGGAATGATAGGGTGCAGGGATAGATTGGGAGTTTGGGATTGACATGTACACACTGCTATATTTATAACAGATAACCAACAAAGACCTACTGTATAGCACAGGGAACTCTGCTCAATATTCTGTAATAACCTAAAAGGGAAAAGAATCTGAAAAAGAATAGATATGTGTATATGTATAACTGAATCACTTTGCTGTATACCTGAAACTAAGACAAAATTATTATCAACTGTACTCCCATATAAAATTAAAAAAATAATAAAAAAAGACGAACTGAACTCAAGCAGGGAAAGTGCATTCATGATGCTGGTACGTCTTTCTAGTGATGTACACTCAAGCCAGACAGTACTGGCCATCATGACCTCTTTCCCCACCCAGTATGGACAAAGCCCACAGTCCTTCTCATTGATCTGCTCTGAGCAGTCACCACACTGTGCTGGAGCTGCCCCACAGGGTGACACCTATCATCCTACCCTGGTGAAAACATGTCCACCAAGATAAGTACAAAAAGTTACATAATTGCCAACATTGCATGTCTCTTGCAATGATCCGCTGAGAAGGAGAAACATCACTTCTGTGGTATTTCTGGCAATAAAGGTACGTTCTAAACACAATCATGAGGAAACAGGAGGCAAACCTGAACTGAAGGACATTCTGCAAAATAACTTTCAAACTGTCAAGGTCATGAAAGACCGTAGACTGGAAAACGGAGCATAGAGATTGATGAAAGCATCATATATTTCCACAACTTTTCCGTTTCCATTGGAAACACTCCTGGAGGGCAGCATTTTTGTTATTTGAACCCTCTGAGGATTCCTCTTTTGGACTACTCTCCATGATGATGTGAGATATGGACTGAGGGCATTCTGGGAGGACGTGGGTAGGGAGAGGGAACTGGGGAAGTGACTGTCACCCCAGGAAAGGCCTGCCAGCGTAGGACACCTTGGGTCTCTGGGAAGACAGAGGGTCCTGAAAGGATTTTGGCTGTGCTGGGAGAAGAGCCAGGAGCCCTGAGGATGGAAGATAGAAGCTGTGACTCAACTTCACCGACCGAGTCCCAAGTCCCAGGTCCCCTGGGTGAACTGAGCAGGTTGCTTCCTGATTATTTGACAAGTATTTATTGGCACTGTCCTAGATGCTAGGCTGCAGCTCGTGAGCAGGTCTAATTTCAAGTCTAAGGAGAGGTCAGCATGTAGACAAAAAGATAAAACAGTGTTAGGGAGAGTGTAGGAACTATGGGCATGCAAATCAGGAGAGCCTATGCTAATGTGCAGTCAGGGAAGGCTTCTTGAAGGAAGTTGACAACATCTAATCTGAGATCTAAACATTGGATATGGGTCCAGCAGGTAACAGGAAGCGAGAGCTAGCCCATCTGCAGACAATGGGCTTGGACTTGATAATGATCAAGTTCCCTCCCATATCCCGTAGCCTCTGACTTTATTTCATGATTTCCAACTCTGGTCTTAAACTCTGTCATCCCAGTAACGGGTTTGGGTCCCGGGGAGAACAGAATGGAGGTCATGATTTTGCTGCTCTGCATCTCCCTGGCATGATCATCCTGGCTGATGAAACATCTCTGCCAGAAGTTTTTTGATGTGACTCTCAGCCTGGATGGATACTGGGCTCTCCACACCCTCAAGACTGGATGGTTTGCCCTCACTTGGTGAGCTGGAGTCTTGAAGATCATGTTTCATTGTCTTCTTCTAGGTAAATGAAGCTCCCAGAGGCTGGCAGGTAGATGCCAAGGGGCCGGGGGTTATTGAGGCCAATGATGTGGCCTGAATCTTCTCTGAGCAGGGTTTCTTTGTGGCAGGCTCCTGTAGGCTCACGCCTCAAGCAAGAGTGATCTCAGGCTCCCTGGCAGTGTGGCAGACGGTGAAGCCCTTGATGCTGGAGGTCAGTGGGGGAGGATGAAAGTCACTTTTGGCCCAGTTGGCAAGCTGTAGGGCCTAATTATAACCCACCAGGACACTCCAGTATGGAGTGAGTTTTGGAGACGCAAGAAACAAAGAACAGAGAATGATCGCCATGTAAATTAAGAGGGGCATCCTCGGGCAGACATTGGGAGGAGTCAGGGAAGGAGCAGTATTACCTGAGGCTGGGGAGCCTGGGTTTGGACACAGATCCACTTGGGTTATTAACCTCTCTAAGCCTCAGCTTTCTGATCTATAAATTGGGGGTTATAACACATTCCTCAGAGGATTATTGTGAGATTCAGTAAAGTAACACAGATTTTAGCACTCACTTTGGCACCTAACAAGCGCTCAAGAAATGTTAGCAATTTTTATAATAATAATGATTATTTATTAATCACATTTTGTGCCTAGCGTTGTAATAGGCTGACAGTTTTGAAAGTTCTTTAAGGGTGAGCAATGCACCTTGAACACACTGCTCATTTACAGAGAACAATTACAGCTGGAAAGATGTGTCAAAATCATCTGGTCTGAGCTTCAGTTTCCTCACCTGCAAAGTGGGGATGATGAACTCTGCCCTACAAGACTGAAGTTACATGTTATCTTTCTGGCAGAAGCCACAGCTATACAGCATTGTCTACAATTACCCATACTGATTCCTTTAAAGTAGAGTAAGATCCTAAGGACACTTGAAAATCAATCAAAGCTTATCATCCTTCTGGATTTTTATGATTTCTTGCTGCAACTTTTACAGCTGTCTCTCCCACACCTTTTTCAAGTTTTCCCTAAGTCTTTAACTTAGTTTCCATAGAAACAACAACTCTCTTCCTTTTCATACTGGAAGTTCATAATTTTAAACAGGATTTAATGAAGTGATTTAATTACAATAATAAATACAACTGGGATGAACAGGTGTAGGTATGGACAAACTGATTCTTGGTATTACACAACTCAACTGAAGGATGAAGAGTGAGCAGATATACTGAGAGCAGCCTACTAGCTGTGGGCTTCTGCATACTATGGGCATCAGTCATTATATTTTACAGGAGATGGAGAGCACCAGCTAAACCAACTATTTGGTTAAACAAAGATCTGTAAAAGAGCTTCTACGGTAGTTGCAGGTTCCATCATGCACCACCCTCTCTCATAGTCTGGGTCTTTATGTTTTGTTCTGTCAGGAAGGTCCTTCTTATCTCTTTCCACCAGAGAGAAGCTCATCAAGAAGATTATCTGAGATGAGATTAAAGGAGGGCAGGCCCTACACACACCCTAATCTTATCAGCAACCCCAACCTTGAACCGTTGCCATAAAACTCCTCACCAGACTCCCCTGGGTTGGGACACATAACATTTTGGGGCAGGAGCCCACTGTGCCCCTGTTTGCCTGGCAAAGCAATAAAGCTATTCTTTTCTTCTTCACCCAAAACTCTGTCTCTGAGATTCGATTCAGAAACAGTAGACAGAGGCTGAGATTTCAGCATCACAATGAAGAGGACTTTGATAGGTGGGGCTGGAGTGGAGAGAATGAAAAGGCAGAACTGGCAAAAAGAGCATCAGGAATAAAGATCTGGGGCGTGGACAAGGGCGATATGGACAGGAGGGATGGTGAATGGACAACAGGGCCTGGGGGGCCCTGGGCCTGTTTGGAGGAGAGGGTGCAGGAGGGCAGGGGGAGGGGAAGGTTACCCAGGCAGGCTGGGCTCAGATTATGAAGGATGTGAAAGGCAGGCAAGCAATTTGGGATACTCTCTCTCTCTCTATCTTCATAACAGAGGGCTTGAAACCTAGCTGGATCCTGTGGGGCTCCTGGGTACACAAGCCTTTCTGTGGCCCTCATCTCTTGATTACAGGCAATAGTCTTCATTCAGCCTCCATGACCTTCCCTGAGTTCCAACGGGAAGGTTCAAACAGTTGCTAATCAGGGAAGGGAGGGGATGCGAGGCAAGCGGGGAGCAGTCAGGAAACAATAGTGCAGCCTTGGGGCAGGGTCCTGGTTCCCCCTCAAGGGACACACACAATAATACCTTTGAGCTGCTTTGCAGATACTGAAACCCCCACCAGGTGGGAGAAGTTAACTGTATGCTGCCCACAGGCACGTAGACCCCAGACCGGTTGGAACCAGAAGGTTGATGATGCTGACGCCCACTTATCCCCACCACCAACCAACCAGAAGAATGTCCCTGAGCTGATCATGCCTTCTTTGAACCATTTCTATAAAACTCCTTACTACCCCCTCCAGGTCAGGACATACATTTTGTTTGTTTGTTTGTTTATTTATTTATTATTTAGGGCTGTGTTGGGTCTTCATTTCTGTGCGAGGGCTTTCTCCAGTTGTGGCAAGCGGGGGCCACTCTTCATCGCGGTGCGCAGGCCTCTCACTGTCGCGGCCTCTCGTTGCGGAGCACAGGCTCCAGATGCGCAGGCTCAGTAATGGTGGCTGATGGGCCCAGTTGCTCCGCGGCATGTGGGATCTTCCCAGACCAGAGCTCGAACCTGTGTCCCCTGCATTGGCAGGCAGATTCTCAACCACTGCGCCACCAGGGAAGCCCCAGGACATACATTTTTGAGGGCATTACTCCACTGTGGCCCCCTTTGCCTGGCAAAGCATTATACAGCTATTCTTTTCTACCTCACCCAAAACTCTGCATCTGAGATTTAATTCAGTGTTGGGGTACAAAGGCCAGACTCAGCTTCAGGCTCCAGGCTTTTGATGGATTTGAGGCAGAGAATCAACTTGGTCGCCTCTGCTTTAGAAGGATGACTCAGTACAGCAACTATACTTCAGTAAAAAAAAAATTAGGAAAAACCCCTCAAAACAAACAACGAACAGACAAACAAAAAGAAGGATGACTCAGGTAAGAGGGAGGAGAAACAGAAAGAGAAAAACCTAAAAGGAGGAAAACTATTCAGGAGGTTGGTAACGCTCCCCCCACCAAAAAAGCCTGAAGTAAAAACCTGGGCTATAGCCTTGAGAATGAAGAGAAGGGAACCAATATACTGATGCAATATACTGTTTGATTGATGCTGAGTGAGGAGGAGGGAAGAGCTGAGGAAGGTCTCAGGGACCAGCCTGCAAGTCTTGGTGAACTTCTACTGTGAAGGTAGAGGGTGCACAGCATCTCTAACAAGTTTGCTGACACTTTGAAAGAGGCAGGGCCCCCAATGCTTAAAGGCTCTTTGTTGCTAACTTGATGGGAGTTTTGAGTCTCCCATACCTTCTGATAGACTCACAGTTCCCAAGCCGTGTTACGTTTCTTTTGTATGAAAATGAGCAAAGTTGTGATGATACCTGAAAGTATCCCTTTCCCAGCAGAAGAAAACATTGTTCCCTCCTAACTCAAAACCCCAGATTGGAGCCATTCAGTCCATGGTTGCATCATCTTCCAGGGTGAGAATATTGCACAGGGCGTTTAAACTGGCCCATCCTTCCTGAGAGAAAGCCCTTCCAGAATCAGTGGTTGGGTAAGCTGAGGTGTGGTTGTCCAAATACCTTGTTGTGCTGTCCAAATTTCTCCCATCGGCACGTTCTCTGTGAACCAGGATCTGTGACCTGAGATCTCATTTTTGATGAGAAATTTTGTCCAGAGTTTGAATGTTTAAATTTAACTCCCCAAACTCAGAGATTAAGTACCACTGCACAAAAAGTTTCCATTAATCCTTGCAGATATTGCTTCACAGAAGGCAATGACAAAATCTTCATTTTGTCATAAAGGCTCTTGGGCCTGTATCTGCCATCATCATCCTTTTTTTCCTGCCAAGTGCAGGATTGGTACCTTCCCATGGCCAGACTGGAGTGATTCCCTGGTACCCACAAATTCATCACTGACTAGCTCATGGATGAATATATTCCTTACATGAGATTTATTTCCACCCCCAATATTTTTCTCCTCTATCTAAACAAGGAAAAGAACACATGCCTTTAAACAAAAAGATTCTTTGAAAATGTGATGGGGCGGGGAAGAAATGTGGAGAGAGCTTTTTAAATTTTTAAGATTTGGTTTTGATCTTCTCTTGAATCTGGGCAAGTCTCAACATTTCAGAGCTTCAGTTTGCTAATTTATAAATTATGTGGATCCTATGTCCTGGATCTTTTTCTTTCTTTTTTTTTTCTTTTTTTTAAGTTTTTGATTTATTTCCTCACTTTGATGGAGACCATCAACTAGTAGCTCCCAGAAAAGAGATTAAGGAAAGTTTCTTTTTTTTGAAAAGTTGTATATAGGAAAATGCATCTTTTTTCCATCCTCACACTTTAATGAGAGTATGTCTGGTTATGACACTGGGTTAGAAACCTCAGAATTGGGAAGGCTTTGCTGCATTGATTTGTGGCTTCCAGTGTTGCTGTAAATAATAAAATACCAATTCCTAGTCTTTAGAAGATCACTTCTGTTTTTTTTTTCTCTGTAGGTCTTAGGGTCTTTGTCTCCCAAGTTCTGAAATTTGACAACAATATACGCCTTTTTCTATCAACTTTTCCAAGCAGTGAGTGGGAATACTCAATTCAGAAACTCATATCCTTCTGTTTGGGAAAAATTCCTAGTATTGTTTCTTATATAATCTCCTTCTATCCCTTTCTTCTTTCCTGATTCTGAAATACTACATGTTGGACCTCCTACACTGATCCTCTAATTGCCTTACCTTTTGCCAAAAGAAAATTTAGAAAGCTTCACTTGATGTGAAAATTTTGTTGATCGAGAAACAAAGTGTGAACTGGGAGGCTTCAAACATGGGACTGGTATGAAGCTCAGTGGCATAACATTACAGGATGGCTTCTAAAGCCAGAATGAGGACGCTGTTTGACCTGTACGTTGATTGGTTATTACAGTGGGGACAGAGGGGATGGGTAAAAAATGATAATCTTACAACATTTTAGGAGGATACGTTTTGATTATGATTATTAGAAGTATTTACAAGAAATAAGTTTCACTTACATAAATGAAATAAACTAGATTATGTTTGCATGTGTGGCTTAAGTGGGTTTGTCTGATCAGAGGATCATCAAACCTGGTCTCCATTTTATTTTATTTTAATACTTTTTTCCATATAATCCACCACTTGGGCTACTTTCCCAGAGCGATCCTCTATTTTCTTTTTCAGTCATTCTATTGAATTTGTATTTCTCCTATTATGCTTTTAATTTGCAAGTTTCATTTTCTATAAAGTTTCTGTTACAAACATTATTTTACAAAATGGCATCCTATTCTTCCTTTCCTGGCTCTCTAAAGATATCGATTGTAGTTTTCTAAATTTCTTCCCTGTATTTTTCTCTGTTTCCACTGAGTCGAGTTACTTTAAAAATGTTTATTGTGGTTTCCGTCTTTCATATCAAAGACTTTACACAAATACCTGGGACCCTTAGTTCATTCACAGTTAAAAGTGACACTGTAACAGGTGATCTGAAATCCTAACTATCTCTGGAGGGGTTTGACAGCTGGTGTATCAGTTTCACCGTGGGCTGATTTGGTGGGGACCAGGTCTTTCTGTTGGGAGATTCCCAAACACATATAGGTCTACAGACCTTTCCAGTGAGCCATTTGATTTTTCTGGGAAACTAGTCTCTTGCCTGGGAAGAACACACATGACTAACATCACTCCAGGAGTCAGGTTGTACTAGCAGAATGGGAAATCCCATATTTCAACATGTAGACTCCCACTTCATTCCCCTGTTTTCAGTATAGCCCTCTTCTGCTATGCCTGCTAACCCCAAATTAGGAATTGCTTCATGTCAGTTTCTCACATAATAATCCCCCAGTTTCCTGCCTGAGTGGGAGAGAGAGTATTCTGGCTTCAAAAAATGAGGGTGGGGACCTGGAATTCTGCTGGTTAAGGAGACTTTCCCTAACCCCCTTGCTTTACACTCCCCTATGGTGGGAGCTGGCACCTCCATGCACCCAGCCTCTCTGGAGCTGTGCAGCATGAATGGGCCATGTCTTACCGACGTCCTTTCCTACAGTACCTGGCATTCAGCTTTCTCAGGTCCACTAACGTCTTCTTCCACTTTCCATTTTCCAAAAATTTGTTGACACCTGTCTCTCTCCCATTCATTGCCCTTGTAGTTTATACTTTTTCAATTCCCATAATATCATTTTAGAAGGGTACAGGGGGAGAGAACAATGATCAACATATGGCTTCAATCCATCATTTTAAACCAGAAACCCAGATGGACTTTTTATTAAAGTGATTTTATTCTGTCATGCCTGAGTTATTTTCTACTATGTGTCACTTCACTACAATCTAAAATCATGATGCTAAAATAGAACTATTTCCTCGATATTTCTCTCTCTCTCTCTCTCTCTGCAGATTTCCATTAAAAGGCAAATCTTGAATTTGAAATAGAGTTCCAGCTGGTTCAATTCGAGGTGCTAAAATTTGGCTGAGCCAAGCATATTTTTTTGATTCTAGGAGTCTGTTGCTACTCTATTCCACTGTGAATTGAAATTTTCTTTTACCCGCAAACATCTTTTGAGATGGGCCAGCTCCGCATTGGTCTGCATACTGTTGCCTCCTTTGTTCCTGCTGTTTGTTTTAATCCTGTGGCCCATTACAGATGACTTAGGAAGTCCCATTACAGTAAGTGACTGCACACCAAATATGAGTTTGGAAACAAAATGAAGAGACAGCCCTCGCATAATAAAAGAGGCAATACAAGGAAAAATAAAAGAAACGACTGCTCTATGCAACAGGCAGTGACCCAGGCAGTAGTTTACCTTCAGGCTTTTAACTGAAAAAAGATGCCTGGTTTAGGGACCCTTACGCATGCTCCGTTCCCAAGGGAAACTGGGATGTTAGTGTGCTTCCCAAACCACTGAGATGAAGTTCGAAGAGGCTGCTGTGTCCTCTGTGCTTGGTGCCATTACCTGAGGCAGCATATGAGATGGATGTACCTTGGGGCTGAACTAGAGTGGTCCTGAGACCACTCATCCCTTGGCACAGAGCAGTGGCTCCTTGTTGCGACGACAGAGCATCTGGCACATCTTTTATTGCAGTATTTGAAACTTTCCACCTTTGAAAATTACCTTTTACTTTCCCCAAACAGCATTCATTGCTCTACTCCAATTATAAAATTCTAGACATTCATTGTAACATATTTGAAAAAAATGCAAAAATATCACACGCAAAACCCAAAAACACTTAACGTACGACTCTGAGATAACCAATTTTTTCTCATATATGTCTATAAATAGAGTTTTTTTAAAAAAAAAAAACAAAATTCATCTCTTTCTGGACATACTCTTTTGTAATACTGCTTTTTAAAAATTTGACATTATACGAAACATTTTCCTGTCATTATTCTTTTAGACCAGATTTTTTGTATGACTTTGAAGCATTTATTCCTTAAAAAATATGACTTCTGGCTTCAGTTCTGACATGTAAAAGAACTTGGAAGTCATGCCCATCCTCATAAAAAGAAAAAGCAAACAAACAGGAAAACAATGAGTCTAGACACAGCCCGTACAACTTTAAAGAAATTTACTCATAATGGATGATAGACCGAAAACAATGAAACTATAGAACTCCTAAAAGGTAGTAAAGGAGAAAATCTAGGTGGCCTTGGGTTTGATAATGAGGTTTAAGATAGAACACCAAAGCACAATCATTAAAGAAAAAATTGACAAGTTGGACTTTATTAAGATTAAAAAATTTCTGCTTTGCAAATGACTTTAACATAATGAAATATAAGGCATACACTGGGAAAAATACTTGCAAAACACATATCTGATAATGGACTTGTATCCAAAATATACAAGCAACTTTTTAACACTCAACAATAAGGAGACAAACAACCTAATTAAAAAATCGGCAGGATATCTGAATAGACAGACACCTGACCAAAGAAAATATACAGATGGCAAATAAGAGTATTAAAAGATGTTCAACATCATATGATAGGGGAATTGCAAATTAAAACAACAATGAGATACTATTACACACCTTTTAGAAAGGCTAAAATCCAAAACACTGACACCACCAATGCTAGCAAGGATGTGGAGCAATGGGACTTCTTCTTATTCATTGGTGGTGGAAATGCAAAACGGTATAGTTACTTTGGAAGACAGTTTGCCAGTTTCTAACAAAACTAAACATAGTTCTACCATACAACCCAGAAATCATACTCCTTGGTATTTCCAAATGAGTTGAAAACTCACGTCCATACAAAAATTGCTGCACATAGATGTTTATAGCAGCTTTATTCATAATTGCCAAAACATGGAAGCAACCAAGATGTCCTTCAGTAGGTGAATGGATAAATACACTGTGATACATCCGAACAATGGCATATTTTCAGTGAAGAAAAGAAATGACCTATCAAGCCATGAAAAGACATAGATCTTAGATGCATATTACAAAGAGAAAGAAGCCAATCTGAAAAAGGTTACATATATTCCAACTATATGACATTCTGGGAAAGTCAAAACTATGGAGACAATAAAAAAAAAATCAGTGGTTGCCAGGAGTTGGGGGAAGGGAGGGATTACTAGGCAGAGCACAGAGGATTTTTAAGGCAGAGAAACTATTCTGTACGAAACTATAATGATGGATACATGTCATTATTCATTTGTCAAAACCCATAGAATGTACAACACTAAGTGTGAATCCTACTGTAAACTATGGACTTTGGGTGACAGTAGCATGTCAGTGTAGGTTCATCTATTGTAACAAATGTAACACTGGTTCAGAATGTTGATAGTGGGAGAGGCCATGCATGTGTAGAGGGAGGGCGTATATGGGAATTCTGTACCTTCGTTTTGATTTTGCTGTGAACTTGTTTGTTCTAAGAAATAAAGTCTATTAACTTAAAAAAAATCCTTCTTTTTACTTTATACCTATTTACCAGAGAAGTCAATTATAAAAAATGTAGCATTCTTTTGAATGTATGTAATATTAAAACAGTCCACAATTGCTGGATATTTATGCTTTTTCTCTTATTTTTTATTGCAATCAAATGCACTACAATCAACCTCATCCCACACAGAGTTTTGTGCACATTTTCTCATATATTGTGCTATCATTGCCTATATTCCTCCTACACTGTATGTTCCTTTTAAGTGGGGCTTGACCTATCTAATCGTTATATGATCAGAGCCTGGTATAGTGTGAGGTACCCAGTAGATACTTAATACCTGTTTCTTGACTAAGTGAATGCACTTTTATTTTCTCATTTAGATTTCATATTGGTCTCTATACCAGACATGTTGCATAATTCCTCAAGATCTTATATTTAAGTTAAACACACACACACACACACACACACACACACACACACACACACAAGCTGCTTTGAAAGTCAAATGTGTGTCTGAGAGGAAGGATAGCACTAATTTACTTACAAATTCATCTAATGAAATTTAGACGTTGGAATAAGTCAAAGGGACTAAGCATCCGATACCACTGTGAACACCAGGCTTCTCTTTTTCTTTCTTAAGAAGGCAGTACAGATTATCCATAAGCACGTGAGTTGGTGGTGGGCTTTAAGTACGAATCTATGCCAGATCCTAGGGAAGACTTAACTGAATTGCAGAAGGGTGGAAGCAGAGTTGGAACAAATATTAAAGGGTCTTCTCTTCTAGCCCTTACGTTACTGGATGAATTTCCCCAAAAGTGGGCATTTGTTCCCTGCTGGGGGATTCTGCTTGTTAGGACATTCCTTCTGATTAAATTCCATCCTATAAATATGGAATGGGCCTGAACATTAGAATATAGATAGCTAATGTACTCTCTTTTCCCTGAAGAATCTCACAATTTTCAGACATCTTTATATAGACAAATTCAGTGTGATCATTGTCTCAACAAAGGTCAAGTTTATCTATGGGTCTAAGGGAGTTGCTGACAGACTTTTCTGTGAAGGTCAGAGGAGACATCCCTGCAGCTGCTTCTTCTTTCTTAACAGCTTTCCCCTGTTATTCCCTGTTTCGGGCCTTGATACAAAACAGAATACGACTTTCTCACTCCATACAGCTCTCCAGATTTTCAAAGAAAGAGATCATGTGTCTCCTAATAAGACTCCTCTGGGTTACACATCTCAGATCCTTTAACAACTCCTTATCTGGCATAGTTTCAAGTCCCTTCAGCATCTTAGTCATTCTCCACTGGCTACGCTTTTTATTCATCGAAGCCTGGTGCATTTGATGTGTTCTCTTTGGCATATAGGACTACTAATTTCCTTGATCTCTAGACACTATATTTTTTATAAATAGAAACAACCAATGAGTTTGGCAGCCAAGTATAATATTGGTTTCTAATGAGCTTATAGGTTACAAACCTTTCCTTTTATGAAGCTCTATTGATTTCTAAAACTTAAGCGCAGGAAATTACATTAGTACTCTTAACATTTATCTTGTTAGATACATTTAGCCCTTAATCTCAACCTACTGCAATGCTTTTCCACCCTGAATTAGCCAATTGTTATATTGGCTATCTCTCTCAGATTTGTTTTATATTAATAGACTTTGCTAATATGAGAGTCAATCAGAATATGCTCAGTTATATTGAAGGATAAACAAGTCCTAAATCCCCAGTAGCCAATAAAATCCCAAATCTTATTTTTTGCTTATGTTATAGTCCATGATGAATTGGCTGAGACTGCTCCATGTCTCCTCAATCCAGGAGCGAGGCTGAGAGAAACTTCCACCTCAAATGCTGCTGGTTAACGTGGCGAAGGAAAAAGACTGAAGGTTTCACATCAGAAATTAGATGCCCCAGCCTGGAAGTAATACTCATTACTTTTTCTCATTAGCTGGAATTAGTTTCATGACCTCATCAACCGCACGGAGGTCAGAAATTGCAATTCTATCAAGTGCTTAGAGATAGTTAATGAACAGTGCCAAAGACTATCACAGCGTGATCTCTATGTTCTTGACACAGTAATTAATAAAAATGTTGGCTAGGATAAGACCTAGAGAATATCCCTATAGTACACTCCTAGAGATCTCCTTTAAGATGGTATGGATGCATTAATCAGAACTCTTTGAGTGCTCTCTTTCAACATAGTACAATTTCACTTGAATGTACAGACTTTTGGATCATATGTTTAATCTTCCTCACAATGTATTATGAAAGAGGAAGGCAAAGCCCTTGCTGAAGTTTGTCTGTAGCAGGTTACATGTCTTTGGGTGGTGGAAACAGCCTTGATTAAAAACAAAATCTGTTGTGGTCTTTGCTTTATCATTCTCTAGCCTTATGAGCACTGGCAAATAAATATACCTCTCTGGGCCTTAGGGTTTGCTAGTTTTAAGTTTACAAAATTAAGTCAAGACTATTTTTTTAAAATCCCTCAACTTATAAAATTAAAAAAAATGTATCCTGCTCTTCCAACCCAATAACTCTTCATAAAATAAGTAAGGTACTTTCTGCCATGATTAGCTTTGCAGGTGCTGGTGATCATTAATTCCATTTTTAGATCATCACTCCCAGATTCTACAGTGGAAGGAAGAGACCAAGACACAGCACTGGGTGGGCTTCTGAGTTGGGGCACCTATGGAGAAAGACACAGTTTAGAGTGTTGAGAACTCATATAGGAAGGAAAACGGGACATTGTCTCTGGAGAGCACCATGGGCTCCTCAGCAGTGAATATCAGCAAGGCATTCCAAGTATAGTAGGTTATAATACTGTTTACGCTTACTTGCTGCCTTTCCTATAAGAAGATTATACTTCTGTGTACCGTGGATATTAGGCTGAGCTTTGTGATTTACTTTGGCCAATAAAATGTGAGTAGAAGTCACTTGTAATGAGCAGATGCATTAAGAAACATCACTGTCACTGCTCCTTTCCCCACTGCACAAAAATGGCATGTCCAAAATAGGTTTTCTCCTTCAGGCTAGGTCCAAGAAAGAAGAGGACATATGGAGTAGAGCTACAGCGAACCTGCAGCTGACATGTGACTGACAAATTAACTTTTGTTGTCAGTCACTGAGATAGAAGGATTGTTACCACAGTATTACCTAGTGAAACCTGACTGATACACTAGGCTGGCCAATAGGTGGGTAGGACATAGACTTGGGACCCAAGATCAGGAATTAAAAAACGTTTCAAGAGAGGAGAGATTTTCAAGGTTACTAGGATTGTCAAATATAGTAAAAAAAATAAACTCAAGAAATATAATAACTGAGAGGCCATTTGGTTTGGGTACCAGGTGATGCAAGTGAAAAGGGTTTTGTAAATAGTAAGGAGATATGTAATGATAAGACATTATGATTGAAATACTACTCAATTCTGGCAAATGAATTCAGTGTTAGCTGCAGAAATAACAATGTCTGTGAACTAGGAAGACAAATACCAAGTCGAGGAGGTAAAGAAGAAAGCAGGTGTTAAAAAATGATGATATCCAGATGAGGGACTTTTGGGAGAATTCCTCTTCTCTTAGATCAATAGCTTTGTTGATATAAGTCATTGGGCTGAGCTTTGAAGAGGTAGGATATCTTGATCCCAGAAGAGGCCCAAAGATGACTCGGGCTGCTTTATCACAGAAAGGAGTACTGAAACCTTGCTCTTAATAAATGGCCCTGTCATGCAAAGAGTCTTTCTTATTCGTGTTGTGAGGAGACAGACGGAGACATGCCATCTAGAATTCAAGCACCATCTCCTTGATTGATTGCAAACTACTCACTGAGACAGTGGTAGAAAAGGCCTAGAGGGCAGGGAGCCAGGCTGTCTCTCTCTGATTATAACACAGGATGATAAAATGCGTTCTGCCAAGTGTCTTGGTATTTCTCCTCGCCCCCCCCACCCCGAAAAAAGTTCACAGCTTTTGTCACCATTTTATCACATTTCTTCATGTAATGGAAGACGGGGGTTGGACTACATTAATCTCTGCTCTGTAAGGCAAGGCTGAGTCCTCATCGACATCTGAGAGGCTGAAAGTAACAGAAACCTCAAAGCGGATGTTGAGAGGAATGTTGTCTTAAGGAACGTGTGGGAAGAAATAGAATGATCCACGATGGAAGGAGTGATTTGGCACTTATCTAGAAAGTAAATTTCACCCGTTACCCTTCTGCTTCTATTCCTTCAGGGACACTCACATCTTTTAGGATAAAGGTGCTTGGTTTTCCACACCCACACTTTGTGGGAGCCACTCTGATTGATCTGCACTTTCTGCCCCTCCTGCCTTCCTTTTCATGGCAAACTCTTGCCGGTCTTCCAAAGTGCAGTGCAAGAGTTCTGCCTCGGACTTCTCTGATCCACACAGTGATTTCACCCTTATCAGCCTGAACGTTAACGGGTGAGTTCCTTTGTCTTTTTCCTCCATGTTAGCATTTAATTGCACCAAGACAGAGACCACACAGGATTCAACACTCTTTTCTCAGCACCTGGAACCATGCCTGGCACATGGCAGAAACTCAATAACTATTGAATTTGTTCTACAATCTCCTGGCCTGGCCCCAGAGCCATGGCCCCTGTCTCTGATTGAGCCTTGCTGCTACTTCCAGATACCTTCATGGCTTCAAGGAAGGAATGAGAATCTCTAAGGAAACAGAGCTGGAGAGAGGGCCAGGAAAGAGTTCCCAGAGGGCTTGGGCTAGAGCTGGTGTCTTAGATGAGTAGGAATGTGTCAGGCACATGAAGTAATAGGAAAAAGTATATAGAGACAGAAGTATGAAACAAAATATTAAAAATAACGAACTTACCATTTATCGAGCACATACTTTGTGATGTTCTTGTGGGTGCTTACGTACAATATCTCTAAGTCTGGCAACAGACTTACAGTGATGGACCCCTTTCCCAGGATTCCAAAGGGAACATCCACTGAGACAACAAATTGTTGCTCAGAGAGGCTCAGTGATAAGCTCAAAGCCACACAGCTCTCAAGCGACAGTTGGAATTCCAACCCATTATGGTCTGACGATAAAAGCCCAAGCTCGTTCCACCACTCAGGCTTGTAGATGTAGTTTGGAATTGCCTTATGTTTCATATTCACCATCAGTAAAATACGTGTGTTTGATTCTATAAATGTTGACATTTTCTTCCAAATCTGAAATTTGTTTGCTGAGCTCTTTCGTCAGAGAACAGCAAGGCATGGTGATTAAGGCGGTGGGCTCCAGGGCTGGAGCATCTTGATTCCAACCTCAACTCTGCCTGGGGTAATCTCTTAACCTCTATTTGTTTTCATTTCCTCATCTGGAGAATGAAGCTGATAATAATGACACTCACACCAAGGGGCCTCCGTGACCTGCACAATATCCTTAGCACAGTTGCTAGCGAACAGTGAAGTCCTCAGTAAACGAGAGCTTTCAGCAATTCTTAGGGACTGCATTTGAGCCTTTATTCTCCTAGGCCTTTATTTACCTCAATAGATTCTATTGTTTCTGATTTATTCATTGAATAGACGTTTATTTAAAACCTACCAGGCGGTTGCTGTGGTGCATTCATTGGCGATGCAGAGAAGCACGAGACACAGGGTACCCATGCATGACGTGACCAACGTTTGTTCAGCTGTTCACAGTTTACAAACACACACACAGTACTTACAGTGTTAACTCACTTCAGGGTGTTGCTTGCTGTTTTAGACACAGAAGTGGGCTTGAAACGGTTAAATAGCAAAACCAGAGTTGGGGATACTGGAAAATTATGTAACGTGAAGTAAACCAAATGGACTGTTTGCCTTCTTGAAGGACTAGCTGGGCAAAGCAAGAAGAACAAAAGGAGAAAGGGAAGCAGGGAGGCCCAGGGTAGCTGCCCAGGCATTTAGCAGAAGGCACCCTGGGCAAGGGTGCCTTCTGTTCTCCAGGGCACTCCATGATTGAGGACCCTGGAAGGTGTGTGGGCTGCAGTGTGAGCAGATGCCTGGAATTGCGTTTCAGTTGGGAGACTGTGTTTTTTGTTTTTGTTTTTAATGTGTGTATCATTACATCACAACAGTATCTGCCTTTTCAACCTTAAATACTGATTCCTCTCTAATTTGGGGGTCTTTTCCACTTAGGAACACATTTTAAATCGCTTTCCAAGAGTAACTAAAAAAGACAAAGAAGAGTACAATAAAGTGTGTTGTCAGTAAGTAACCAATCTTAACCAGGCCATCATCTTACAGAGTTAAATCTGGCTTCCAAATCTCCTTTGCAAATGTCTAGCACCTACTCCTCAGGCCACATTCCCTCATGGGGTAGATCTCAGAGGGATCCTTTAGCAACACTGAACAGCAACACTGGCTGCCACTTCCTGATAGCCGTGTGTCCTTCCTAATCCCTTACCTCACTCTTCACAACAGTAAAATTTCCATTATCTGAAGTGAAGAAAGGGAGGCTCATAGAATTGAAATAACGACTTACAATCCCCAAACTCTTAAGGACAGAGTTTGGAGTCCAGCCTTGCTGCATACTAGCAAAGTCATATAACCTTTCTGTGCCTCAGTTTCCTCCTCTGTAAAATGGGGACAACAATGCTTATGTGACAGGGCTGTTGAGAAGATTCAGAGAGATGGTAGTTTAAGAGAATTGGCAAGTATTAGGACTCTACACTGGAAGCAAGCAAGGACCTGCCAGCCTTACTGCCATACCTCAGATGCCCCCTTTCCAACCAGATGCTGTGAGCTTGGACTAGAGCCCCCTCTTGGGTGTGTGCACCAAACACACCTGTCTTTTTGATCATGCCCCAGCTGAAGTAATTGCTTTCGGGCAGAAAAGCAAGAGCGTTCCTTCTTTTTTTCCACCGCACCTGGATGAGCTGATTCACCAGCTGCCTGCCGCCTGGGGAGTTTCCTCCTCTTGAGCCAATTACTTCCCTAATTGCTCACTTCTCCATGACTGTGGGCTGGGAACTTGTGGTTATGAAGCCTCCTCCTGTCTGGTCATCTGTTCAGCGGAAGAGGTGCTTCTGTTTTGGGTTGTTTGGAAGTTCTCAATACTGGCTTCTTATCAGTATCAATGGAACAAATGAGCCATTAATATTTGTCTGCGTTTGACAGCTCAGACCTTGAGATTCTGATTCAGCAGGGCCCACAGTTTGTATTTTGCAAAACCGTTTGCTCATTGATTTGCATGCAGAGGCTGGTTGAGAACCACTGGGTGAGGAATCTGGTCGAAGGAGAATCAAATGTGATTATCAGATGTCCTCTTCATGTGGTTATCAGACAGCTGTTTTAATCCCACACATCATGGCTGTAAGGAGTGGTTTGAACAGTGGTTTGAACCCCATGCCAGTCATGAGGTGATGAACTTTCACATATGTTAGACCATTGAATCCTCTCTACCACCTGTACTGTTTCCATTTTACAGGTGCGCAAACGAAGGCCCAGAGAGACGCTGCAACTTACACAAGTATTCAGCAGACCTAGGGTTCTCACACAGGTTTCTCAGGCTTCAAGTCCAGAGCTCTTAGTTCAGGGAGGTGAATCACAAAGATCTATTCATTTCACAGAGGTCATGAGCTGGGTTAAATTACCCCGAAAGTCATGCTTTAGGACACCAGAGTGAGGATGTTTTGATAGGTAAAGACCAACATGAGGTAAATCTGGGCAGGTTTTATGGAAGAGGTGGTTTCTGGAATGAGCTCTGAAAGGTTACCATTCCAACGGGAGGAGAGGCGGTGGGTATAAGCTGCACGGGAAGTGAGGGGAAGCAGCATGAAAAAGGCCCTCAGCCTCCATGACTATTGCTTTGGGGTACTATTGTGGTACATGACTCTTTTTTTTTTTTTAACATCTTTATTGGAATATAACTGCTTTACAATGGTGTGTTAATTTCTGTTCTATAACAAAGTGAATCAGTTATACATATACATATGCCCCCATATCTCTTCCCTCTTGCATCTCCCTCCCTCCCACCCTCCCTATCCCACCCCTCTAGGTGGTCACAAAGCACTGAGCTGATCTCCCTGTGCTATGCGGCTGCTTCCCACTAGCTATCTATTTTATATTTGGTAGTGTATATATGTCCATGCCTCTCTCTCGCTTTGTCCCAGCTTACCCTTCCCCCTCCCCATATCCTCAAGTCCATTCTCTAGTAGGTCTGTGTCTTTATTCCCATCTTGCCCCTAGGTTCTTCATGACCTTTTTTTTTTTTTTTTTAGATTCCATATATATGTGTTAGCATACGGTATTTGTTTTTCTCTTTCTGACTTACTTCACTCTGTATGGCAGACTCTAGTCCATCCACCTCACTACAAATAACTCAATTTTGTTTCTTTTTATGGCTGAGTAATATTCCGTTGTATATACGTGCCACATCTTCTTTATCCATTCATCTGTCGATGGACACTTAGGTTGCTTCCATGTCCTGGCTATTGTAAATAGAGCTGCAATGAACATTGTGGTACATGACTCTTTTTGAATTATGGTTTTCTCAGGGTATATGCCCAGTACTGGGATTGCTAGATCATATGGTAGTTCTATTTGTAGTTTTTTAAGGAACCTCCAAACTGTTCTCCATAGTGGCTGTATCAATTTACATTCCCACCAACAGTGCAAGAGGGTTCCCTTTTCTCCACACCCTCTCCAGCATTTATTGTTTGTAGATTTTTTGATGATGGCCGTTCTGATTGGTGCGAGGTGATACCTCATCGCAGTTTTGATTTGCATTTCTCTAATGATTAGTGATGTTGAGCATCCTTTCATGTATTTGTTGGCAATCTGTATACATGCTGGAGATTTCTTGCCGGACAATGCTCCATGCACGGTCGGGTAGGCCAGTTGAAGTTGACAGCAATCAAATGGAGACATTAATTGAGAACAATACCACGTGGGAGATAGCAGACATACTCAAAATATCCGAATCAAGTGTTGAAAGTCATTTGCATCAGCTTGGTTATATTCATCACGTTGATGTGTGAGTTCCACATAAGTTAAGTGAAAAAAACTTTCTTGACCATATTTCCTCATGCAATTCTCTGCTGACATAACAAGAAAGTTCTGTTTTTAAAACAAATTGTGATGGGCGATGAAAAGTGGATACTGTAAAGTAATGTAGAATGGAAGAGATCGTGGGGCAAGTGAAATGAACCACCACCAACTACACCAAATGCCAGTCTTCATCCAGAGAAGGTGATGTTGTGTATATGATGGGATTGGAAGGGAGTCCTCTATTATGAGCTCCTTCCAGAAAACAAAACGATTGATTCCAACAAGTACTGCTCCCAATTAGATCAACTTGACTGCTCCCAATTAGACCAACTTAAGCAGCACTTGACAAAAAGTGTCCAGAATTAGTCAACAGAAAACACATAATCTTCCATCAGGATAACGCAAGACCGCATGTTTCTTTGATGACCAGGCAAAAACTGTTTCAGCTTGGCTGGGAAGTTCTGATTCATCCACCATATTCACCAGACATTGTGACTTCAGATTTCCATGTATTCTGGTCTTTACAAAATTCTCTTAATGGAAAAAATTTCAGTTCCCTGGAAGACTGTAAAAGGCACCTGGAACAGTTCTTTGCTCAAAAAAATTAAGATGGAATTATGAAGTTGCCTGAAAAATGGCAGAGGTAGTGGAACAAAAGGGTGGATATGTTGTACAATAAAGTTCTCGGTAAAAATGAAAAATGTGTCTTTTATCTTTACTTAAAAGCCGAAGGAACTTTTTGGCTGACCCCATATATATACGTATACATGTATACATACATACATAATATATATACACACACATATATATTTTAAAGCAGCAGATTAAATTCCTAAAAAGTAAAACCACCTTGGCTAGGTGGACTAAAGTACTGTCCCAGGCTCTAACACATTTAAATGATCGACCAGTAGGGCCAGTTGCTCCATCTGTCAGATTGAGGACCCCTGCCGAAACACTCAGCGCCATAAAGGTATGGCAGTCCGTGGAAACAGGCACTGTCCCCTCTCACCATGGAGCAATGTGCTAGGCTGCTAAGGACACCAAGCCCCATCATTGCTGGAATCTGCCCCTAATGCTACAGCCAGATAGCCACCCAAAGAGCCAGCTCCATGCTAGTAAAACCCCCGCTGACTGCTCAGGGCACACTGAGTAAGACGGAGGCATATAAAATGGAAGAGCCAGTCGCTAGGAGTGGAATGTTGGAGGAGGTAATCGAGAGGATGTGACCACTGACTGACTTGAGAGCTAGACCTGAACAATCAGAGGCTCATCACCCCTCCCCTGTCTTGGAATATTTCTGCCTAATGTTCCCACAGTGGGAGCTGCTTTCAAGGATGCAGACTTGGGAGAGCAATGTGTGGTTGAGACCATCTGGAGGGTGTAAATGACTGAACCTCGTTAAGGACTCTGTATAAGTGTTTAAGATTCTGGTGGGCAGGTGCAGAGATCTACTCATCTTGCAGCCCCCAAGACAAGGCTCATATGTTAAGTTCCCCTGCTTATTAACCTGCCACCTACCCATCTGGAGGGGTCTGCCTCTTTCTTTTGTCTCTCCTTGCCCTCTGCATATGGGGGCCAGTTTATGAACAAACACTATGTTAGTTACGGAGAAGAAGGATACAGTCCTTCTCTGCTTTCATTGAACGGGAGAAGGTAAACAGAGGAGAGAAAAGTAAACAGATCTACAAAATGGTGTGTTTATTTTGCTGTGATAGAGCTGAGTTTAGAGGCTAAGGACACATAGGGAAGAGGCTTTGGTCAGGAAGGCACCTTTGGAAGGCTTAGCTCAGCAGATAAAAGTATGGTTATGTGGAGTACAAAGGTCTAGCACCAGAAGAGAGTCTGGTGAAGTCAATGCGTCAACAACAGAAACAATAATTACAACACCAATAACAACAATAAAACACAGCTCAGTATGGATGCAGCTTTAAACTTTGATTGCGGTAAGGTGAGCATGGTGAGATCAGACTGAGATGGGAGAAAGAAGACATGCCAAAAAGGGCTTAGCTTGCCAGTCTTACAAGCTTGAACTTCATCCTCAAAATAATGGGGACTTAGTGAGGATCCAGGCATGGACACAATCATCATTATTTTTTGTTTGTTTGTCTTTAAGCAAAAGAGTAATTTACCGGCTTCTGCAGTTGACAAAGATATAGTGGTAATGGTAAGAAATCAGATTAGGGATGAGAACCAAGGCTTTGACGTAGCCAGGATGCTCCATTTCTCATCTGCTTTTTGAGTGTTGACCTTAGCCTCACCTTTTGCATACAGCCTTCCCCAACTGGCAGAAGAAGTGAAAGGGTATTTAATTTTTCAGCCTGTATCACAGTTCTAGCGAAGGTTCTAGCGAAGTTCTGCTTAGCCTTGCTTGGACCAATTACTCTCGCTAGTGATGTGAGATACTTGACAGCATTGTGTACTAAAGGGCTCACTCCCCCCAGAGGATGGAGAGGAGAGTAGCAAGACCAGGAGCAGGGAGGAGAAGGATGCTGAATCCTGAATTGATGTGGTGACAGAGGGAAGGGTATGGAGGGGCAGGGTACAAATTATGAAGAGGCAGAATTCACAGAGCATGGGGACTGCATGAAGGGGCAGGGACAGAGAATGAAAGTATGAAGGGTGTAGAATGTTGCCTTAGCTTCCTACTTGATCCACTGGGTAGATGGAGGCACTATTTACTGAGGTATAGGGGAGAAGCAGCTTATCACGGGAAAGAAGAAATTCAATTTTTCTCTTTTACTTCCCATCATTATTTAAATTCTTCTCTGTTTTTTTCGAAGGCAGTAATTGTCATCTCTGATTTAAAAACTCATTTAATGAAAATTAAACTTCATTTATATTACTGAAACAGGTGCTATCGGACTTATGTAGGCCTTCATAAGCAGATTAACAGATGTAGGCTGGGAAAGGTAGCTGTAAGAATTCAAAGAGAGAAAGGGTGTATAATGCCTAGTAAGACAATTCAGGAAAGGTTGGGGGTCCATCCACTGATGTCAGTAGGGCCCAAAATAGTTGGCACTAAAATTAAACAGGTAGATCACTTGACAATTTTTTCTTTTTTCGAGAATTTTGCTTGTGAACATACGAAATGTAATAAAACTGCATGTAGTTTTGTTTACAAATGAACATAGTTCAGATCTTTCACTAACTCAGACTGTCCCCTCTCATAGTTTGAGCTACTGGGACTCTGAACTTGGATGCGAAACATTGAACAACAGCATTCGTTGCACATATGGTGTTTTCACACTGTCTTTCCTCTGCCTCGAGTGCCCTTTACCATATTCCCTGCTGGGCAAATCCTAACTTGTCCTTGAAGACTTCCCCTGGACAAAATTAATCACTATTTTCCTATGCTCTTCTGTTTTGTTCATACCTCTACCAAGTGGTAGCCTAGTGGATAAGAGCATGGCCTTCGACTTGACCCATATTCAAGTCCACTTCTGTGAAGTATTAGGCAAGTTACTTAACCACCCTGAGCCTCAGTTTTCTTACCACGCAGTGGGATTAATAATAGCGCCTCATAAGGTTATTGTGAAGACTAAACAATATAATGCCCATGAAGTGCATAACCCAGGTCTGGCACATAGTAAATGCTCAATAAATGAATGAAATAATAAAACATATGCATAAAAGAATGGCCCAAGACAAGAGGCATCTACCTTTTAATCTGTTTTGTTACTGGATGGTGATTATTTCACAGTGGAAATCATGACAGATTAATGTCTCCACATTTATTGAGCAGTTTGAAGTGCCAAGGGGGATATCGTGTTTCAGTAACACATTCTTCCCATCTCTGTATGACGATAGTTGCACTTTTCAAATGCGGAAAGACCAAGAGGTTAAAGTGCTTCATGGAATGTGCTGATAGGAACCCAGGAATTGCACCCACCAGCTTCAGGGTGTGCTTGAGACTTGGCTTGGCTTATTCTCATACCCCACATCCCTGGCCACAGTGGCTGTTACAGGGTTGAGCATGGACCCAAGCTGGACCCATCAAAGCCCTCTTCTCAAGTCATATACAGAGCCTGGGCAAGAGAGGCTCTATCTCCCTCCTAGTAGATTATCAGCCATTTCTCCTCCTTTCCCCTCCCTGCTGCATGGAGCAAAGCCATCTGCAGTAGATGTGAATGGGGTCAACACACAGAAGAAAACAGTCCTGACAATGTTGTTGAGTCCCTGGAGTCCCTAGGCCTCTTCTTCCCTTGACTTCCCAGTAGGATGTTGCATTCATTTTCTTTAAGCTTAAAATAGTTTGAGTTGAGTTTTCTGATTCAAGATCCATTGGCTTCAATAAATGGTTTATAATCCTCACTACCACCTCCCTATAAGTTAAATATTGTTCCTCTCTTCTTTTTAGATATAAAATCAGAGAGTTTAAAAATAATTAATTAATTAATTAATCTATTTTTTGGCTGCATTGGGTCTTTGCTGCTGCGCACGGGCTTTCTCTAGTTGTGGTGAGCGGGGGCTACTCTTTGTTGCGGTGCGCGGGCTTCTCATTGCGGTGGCTTCTCTTGTTGTGGAGCACGGGCCCTAGGCGCGTGGGCTTCAGTAGTTGTGGCACGTGGGCTCAGTAGTTGTGGCTCGTGGGCTCTAGAGCGCGGGCTCAGTAGTTGTGGCACACAGGCTTAGTTGCTCCACGGCAAGTGGGATCTTCCCAGACCAGGGCTCGAACCTGTGTTCCCTGCATTGGCAGGTGGATTCCTAACCACTGCGCCACCAGGGAAGCCCCCCAGAGAGGTTACCTGTACAAAAATACACAGCTACTGAGTGGTAAAGCAGGGTTTCAAATTCAGGTCTGCCTGATTCTAAAACCCTTACTGCCTTGATTACTTCCATTACTTCTGTTGACATGTGGCCCTGATACCTGCTCAAGGCCTTGACCTTCCCAAATGCCAGTCTATGGGGATGGGGAGGTGCTGTCCTTTTCTTGGGCACCTTGTCACTCTGTCCTCACAGTATCAAGATTGTTCCTTTGTATAGTCAGCTTCCTCTTTTATCTAGTACAAATATATTTGTAGACTTTTCTATTTGAACTCTTCCTCACTCCCTTTCTAAGTAACTCAGGGCCCATGAAGAGCCTCCTCCCAGGCTGCCTCTGACCCAGGCTGTGATGGGTCCATTAATCTCCCAGATGTGAGGGAGGATGTGACTTCCCCAGATGACATTTCTTAGGAGACAGTAGAGGCAGCCAGAAGGACATGACTAGAATTGAAATGGCAGTGGCCTGCTCAGGGCAGGAAGGTTTGGTAGGTCTAGGAGGAAAATCAAGGGGGCAGCTTTATTTAATTAGCTTATTGGCTCATTATATCAAGAGTGAATACACAATGGTCTTCGATTTAATAATTCATGAGGTAAGAGTGGTCATTGCCAATCCTAAGAGAAGTTCTAGGGGCAGAGAGGAAGAAATCCAAGATATATTGTGTATATATCCATATCGATGATTCACATTATACCAAACTGTGTTTATAGCTGTACTATTACATATTATAACTATTTACTATTTCCTTTTCCATATTAAGGCTACAAATTATAATAGTATCCCTTAGGATTTTAGTGTCAGTTTCATTCATGAGATAGTTTTTCAAACTATTATGGATGAGCTAGAATTCTATCCCCGATCTGCATCTTAAAGGATTCTGCACCTGTTTATCCATCAGCATTTTAAGGGTAGCATGGGTTATAATTTGGGATGAGGTTTCTTTTATTTTGATAAACATGCTTTTAAGGTTTCTCAGTCCCTTTCTGAACTAACTCCTACTCAAACCTTGGTCTCATGTCCTTCAGGAAGTTTTAAACTTCTTGGCACCAACGTCTCTACTTCCTGACGTTCAGCACACTTGCAAGTTTTTGTTCAACGTTGTCTTTCTGGCTAGACTGCAAACACTATGCAGTGCCTAAAACAGGATCTTGCACATTTGTGTTTATCAAACTTTTGTTGAAAGAGGAAGTGGGCTATAATCGATATCATGTCATCAGAGTTGCGCAGGTAGTTTGGGCTGATTGGAAAGTGGGAAATGGGACGTAGGATGACCTCCCATTTCCTTTATCCTTAAGCATCACCCATGCCTATCCTGTAATGAGCCACTGCTCCTCATGGGAGTTCATCTTATACCTCAGGAGTCTGGGGGCAGAAAGAAGGTTTTGAACCATCATAAATCTGGACTTCTTTTCTAGTACTCACCCTATTGTATTATAGTTACAGGTTTTAGTATCTGCTTCCTCCATTGAACTGTGAGCTACTAAAAGTTGGGGATGATGTCTTATTCACTGCCCAGCATATTTATTAACACCTTTATAAGAGACATTGCTAATATGTACTGAGGGCAGAGTATACGGCACATATTACACGAAGTATTTTACATCTATTTGTTATTCCTCACAGCAGCCTATGTGAGGCACTATTATTATAATATCTATTTTAAAGTTGAGAAGACTGAGGGTAACAGGGATTTTAAGCAACTGTCAAAGACCACACATGAGAGACCATAAATGGTAAGGAAGGAATTCAAACTCAGGCTGTACTGCAACAAAGACCACACTCTTAACCAATACTATCTCTTGATAGATGTTTCAATTAAATTAAATTTGAGATTAACAAGTAATCCCTGTCTGAGGTCTCAAGAGAAAGAGACGGGCTTCCCTGGTGGCACAGTGGTTGAGAGTCCGCCTGCCGATGCAGGGGACACGGGTTCATGCCCCGGTCCGGGAAGATCCCACATGCCGCGGAGCGGCTGGGCCTGTGAGCCATGGCCGCTAAGCCTGCGCGTCCGGGGCCTGTGCTCCTCTGCGGGAGAGGCGACAACAGTGAGAGGCCCGCGTACCACAAAAAAAAGAGACACAGGTCATTTTCGACAAGGTAACACGGGTGAGACAGGCACAGCCCTGCAACAGGTCGAGTATTCATATACCATCATGTCTTAGAATGTGAGCATCTGGAGGGGAGGAAGGGGAGGTACCAACTTCCTCCTTAATGCAGGAGGTCAAGCTCAAGTGGGGTGCCCTCTATGTTGGGAAAGCAGTGAGCACCTAGCAGGTGGTAGTGGTGGTGGGGTGACAGTCCCAGGTTACATGAGGTCAGTTTATCATAGTGGTTAAGAACAAGCGTTGTGAAGACAGAAGATAGACTGACTTAGGATAGCTCTTGATGCATGGTAAATGCTCAGTCCATAACAGTTATCCGTTGCCACCATGTAAGAGCATTTTGAGCATTCAGAGCAAGTGCTGTATATCCATAAAGATCAGGACACTAATGCTTGTGCAATCTCATGGAGCAGAAGTCCTGCAGAGGCAGAAACCCAACTGGAAGGGTGTATTTCTGTCTCATAGTGAACTGGTCCCCTTTCCCCAACACCTGGGACCTGAAGCTGCCACACCTGTGGGAATATCTGGCCCCCAGAGAAGGATGATCTTTGTCTGGCGGAGGGCTGAACCTTACCCCCAATGCTCGTGGCTATTTCTGTGATGAAGTTATGTCTCTTTCCATGTCTCATATCCATTAACCCCCGCAAGGCTCTCCCTGTCTAACTGAATTTGCTAGAAGGCTGCCTTCTGTGATTAGGCATCTTGCAGCCTGAGCTAAGATGAAGAGGGAACAGACAGGGAGGCAAACGTCTTGGTGAGCGCAATTCAATCTGCTGCTAAATTTAATCTGTGTGTTTCTGGTTTCTTTCTCATTCAGCCACCTGCAGTGATATGTTTAAAACGCCCCAGACACATCAGCAAGGTGGGCATTGTGCCAAGTCCAAGGTTGCACGTTTCTGCTTCATTTTATATAAAACCCAAGTGAATATCAGGTAGTGTTTTTGCTTGTCTCGCCACATCTGCAACTTCAGATTGCTGAAGAAGACAGGACTGCAGTGTCTGCCCCAAATGTGATCTCCAAAACAGGTTTTCCAATATCAGCCCTCCACCCTGCCCCACAAATTTTCCTCTGTCCAGAGGAAACTGGTAGGCCCTAGGCACTCTTAGTTTTAGTACTCTCATCTCAGATTTTATCAAATAATCCACATTAATCCACCTAAATCTTACATGATATAAAATTTATTCAAAATTTCAAGTGGTAAGTTGTAGATGAGTCGAAGATGTGCTGACATATAATTAAGTGCATTTAGTTTGTATTTAAGTTTTCTTTTTGTATTTTGCAGCCAATATATTTTCTTTGTCAGGTCTTACGCCTCTCATTTAGGCCTCTGAAGAGCTCATAGGTCCCGAGTCCCTTGCCCACCTATGGGCCAAACTGGGAGCTTAAGAGATGGAAGTGTTTTGTTGTCTGCCCAGCATTTTGAACTTTCCTGAAGTGGAAGCAAAGAATGCCTGTGTGATGGCTCAACATATAGGCTTTGGCATCAAGCAGGTCCAAGTCTGTATGCTCAGAGCATCAGTTTCTGAGAACAGAGCCTCAGTTTCTGCCGTTGTTAAAATCTGGATGATGGTAGTGTCTACCACTACTACAAGTGCTGTTGTTTGAATAGTATCTGTCGTGGCTTATAATGGTACAACTTAGTGGGGTTGAACTACATTTCCCAGAATTCCCCTTCCTGTATGTTTCCGGTTAGAGCGGGCCCCGGCAGAGATTCCACTGGGAGATTTGCCAAGTGCAAGTGAAGCAGCAGGCATTTTGTAGTTCACACACGTTGTCACTTACCTGCTGGCTCACCTGATTGGTGGGAAGTAGTAACCAGGCCGGCACTGACTCTCCCCTCTGCTAGATCCTCCTTCACTTCTCTGACCCCTAGGCCAGGTGTGTCTGGTTTAGCTTCCGGACAAGGCCCTGGCATCTGCAAGACAAGATCAGAAGCAAAAAACCTGATATGATTTCAGTCCATTCTTGTGGGCTTCAGTTTATTCTTTCTCACCCCCAGTCTATATTCATCTTCCCTTCCTGACTACCTCCCCTAAGGACTTCACGCTCCAGGATCAGAAGTGAAGGCAACCAGCTCTCATGATTTCGTGAGGTCAAATGCATATAACAAATCCTTTTCTATATTTATAGTGGTTCTGTTTCTCTGATTGAGCCCCGCCTGAAATAGAACTTACTCGTTGTCGCTGTTTGATTGGGATAAGGTTTGTAAAGTGCATAGTAGACGACCTGGCATATAGTCAGTGCTTGATAAACACCTCCATTACGGTCCCCAAAGATGGACATTATTCCATGAACGCAAATCTAAGTCCGATACCTAACAACAGAGTCTGTCACATAGCAGATGCTCCACACAAACTTGTTGAATATTTTTCATCACAAGGGAAACAGGACTATATGTGGCAATACATGGGAGATGAGGGGGCGGTGGTGGAATCAGTTGAGTAATAGAACATCTGTATTTAAGAACACCATTTCAAAGAAGTGCGATTTATCATTTCACATTTATAGAATGATCACCTAGGGCAACATCATACACTCTAAATTTAAATACTTGCCAAGTATGTTCCTTGGGACCAGTTTGCATGAACGGTTAGATTGATACCTATTAAGTGCGTGCAAATAAAAATAGATGTTTCTATGGTACTTGAGAAAGAAACTATTCTCTTATTGGGTTTGCACATCTGACAAGTCTCTTTTCATCCCCCCTCTGTGATCTGGCGTTCTCTGCGTCCTGAGTGAGGGTTTCTTTTTCCTCTGTGGCTTTCTTGACCCTGGCAAGTTTCACTTTTATTTTCTTCTCCCACCCATGTCATCATGGCTATTCCCTGGCTCTTGTCTTCAGCCTAGACCGAACCACCTCCAAAAGCTTAACTCCAATTTTTCTGGTTATTTAGTGCTGCTTTAATAAACCACCCCAAACAGCAACAATCATTTGTTTTTCTCCTGCATCTGCAAGGTGGTCAAAACTCAGTAAGGACAACCGGTCTTTGCTCCATGACATCTGAGGCCTCAGCAGCGTGATTCAAACAACTGGGCCTGGAATGGCAGAGGGCTGGCTAGACACCTCTCTCTTCTTGTAGCCCCAGGACCTCTTCTTGCGGCCTCCCCAGGTGGTGTCTCAGCATGGTGGCCTCAGAATAACTGGACTTATAAGGTTGCTCAGAACTCAAAGAGCAAGTGTTCCAAGAGGTCCAGGTGGAAGCTACAAGGCTTCTCATCACCCAGGCTGTGACAGCCAGATCATCACTTATACCACATTCTACTGGTTAAACTAATCACTATGCCCAAGAGGAGGGAAGTTAGACTCCACCTCTCAGCACAGCAAAGAATTTGTGGTCTTCTTTAATCGATGACACCCATTTTCAACTCCTCTGGTCACCAGCTCCTTTCTGCCCATCTGTCATTACCTGACTTCAGTGTGCCTACTGGTTGAGACCTCAGTTCCTTTGATGTCCCATTTTCTTCCTCTCCTATATTTATATCCTCCACTTTCACCTTCCAGCCTGGACTTTCTGGTCCACCACTTCACTACTCTAAATGTCCTTGTCCCTTTAATTTTCTGTCGCAGCCTCTTAGCAAAGTCTCAACCATGGAGCAATCCAACCAATAGTCATTTCCACTTCTCCACAGGCTGTTGAGAGCACCAAGAAAATTCACAGGTTGGTGCCCTGGGAGAATCTCAGACGCTTCCCCAGATCCACACCTCAGCCCTACACTTTCCATAGCTCTTTCTCCACTCTTCGTAGCATGAAGATCAGACCTTCCTAACTCACTCTTCTGTTGCCAACCATCTCCCCATCTCATCACTTCCTTCTTCATTCTCAGCAGATGAACTTGTTTTGTACCTGACAGATTGAAATAGAGGCTCTCTCAACCTTCCATACCCTGGTTTCCTAAGACAAACACATCTGAATCTGAGCCCCACTGGTGCTTTCCTCTGACTCTCCCAGTGGAAGCGAGGAGGGTGGTCCCTCCTCCTGTTTAAGGCTGCCACCCCTCTCCATGCTCTGCTCCATCTCCTTCTGCCTCCACAGGAACTTTGCTCCATCACTAATTCATTATCTTTCCTGTATCTTCAGTGTCTACTTTTTTTTTTTTTTTTTTTTCTTTTGTGGTACACGGGCCTCTCACTGTTGTGGCCTCTCCCGTTACGGAGCACAGGCTCTGGACGCACAGGCTCAGCAGCCATGACTCACGGGCCCAGCCGCTCCGCAGCATGTGGGATCTTCCCGGACCGGGGCACGAACCCGTGTCCCCTGCATTGGCAGGCGGACTCTCAACCACTGCGCCACCAGGGAAGCCCATTCAGTGTCTACTTTTAATGCTCTTTCTTATTATCAAGTAGGAATATCAACAACGAAACCAGCTAATATTTATTGTTTACAATGGGTCAGGCACTATCTATGCACTTGCCATCTTGTAACTTATTTAATACTCACAGCCTTGCATAGTTAGTATTGTTATTATCTCCACCTCACAGATGCGTAAAATGGGATCCCGAGAAGTTAAGGAATATACCCAAGGTCACACAGCTTTTGTGTGGAGCTGGGACTGATTCTAGAACTTGAACTACAATATGTGCACTTCACTACATGCTGTTTCAGTACATGCACACATGTTCAGGAAGAAAAACCCAAGATACTTTCATTCTATCTTTAGCTACTGCCCCATCTCTCTTTCTCTCTTTCACGATTTTTTGGAAAGAGTTGCCTTCACAAAACTTCATTTCCACTTCCTCACTTCATCTTCTACTGCTCCCACCACAGTCCACAGAAACCCACCAGACACCCACAACCCCTCCCCCTCCAACTCAGATTTCAGTCCTGATTTCTCTGTGGTGCCTGATGCCTCTGAGCACAGCTTGTTCAATTCCCTCCTCCCTCGAGTTTCTCATGATTTTCCTCCCATATCTCTGGCTCCTGCTCAGACCTTCACCAGCTCTTCTCCCTCTGCCTTTTGCTCTTCTCTTAATAGTTCTTGTTCCTCAGAGTTTCGTCTCTGCCGTAGTCTTCTTACCCTGGGTGAGTTCAACTCTTCTCAGTGCTGCCCTTATACAAAATCTGTGCTGGTTATTCTCAAATGTAGACTTCTGGCACAGATTCTGCTCTGAGCTCCAGCTCCATTCGTGAAGCTGTTGATTGGAGACTTGTTTGCTTGATGGTCTGAGTCACCCTGTTGGAGAGGTTGGCAGGTCAGGGAAAAGCTAGGGAAGGTAGGCAGCTTGACCATGTGACAAAGTCCTTGGGAAGCTGGAGGGAACCAATGGCAATGCCAGATCAATATGCGAGTTGTTCGGAAATGAAAAACAAAGGTTTGGGATGACTGTATAAACCTTCAGGGCGCCTGTGCATGAGGAAATGACGTGTTCCATAATATCAAGAAACAGGGTCAACATGACTGCGTAGAAACCACGGATGAAATATGTACAGAACCTTGCTGGGCCTTTTCTTGTTGGAAACTTGTTCTTTGAATCAGTGCATGGCTCAATAATCTACGTGATCACCCAAATCAAATTCTGGATCATTTGCTCTTTTTTGCTCCCCTCATTAAATTGGTCCATAAGTCTTGTTGACTGTACTTCCTAATTATATTTTTAATTCACTCAGGCCTCTCATCTCTTCTATTTCCTTAAGTCAGGTCTTTACCATTACCTGTCTGGACTCTTCCAAAAGTCTCTTCACTGATCTCCCAGCTGCTCTCTGACTGTCCTTCTAGAATGACCTAACTAAAAGGCAACTGTGATCATATTACCCCTTTTGAAATATTTCAGCTACTCCCACTGTGTACTGAATAAAATCCAGATTCCTTAGCGTGGCCTGTAAGGCTCTTCATTATCTGGTTCCTAACTCCTCTCTCCAGCTCCACTCTGCCCACTCCTGCCCATATACCCAAAGCCTGAAAGCAGTGCAACACTTTGCAGCTCTCCAGCATTCACACTCTCACCTAGTATTCCTTCTGAACGAATCGTCCTTTTGTATGTGTACGTATATGTGTACGTATATGTGTACGTATATGTGTACGTATATGTGTACGTATATGTGTACGTATATGTGTACGTAATGTACTGTGGTAGTTAGCATGTGCTAGATGCTCAAATAACACTTGAAAAACAAAAACACATTTGTGGCTTTGCTAAGCACATTTCTTATGATTTCTTACACATAAAACTGTAAGGTAGGTAGAATAAAGATAATGAATACCTATAAAAAGATAAATAACAACACCAAAACAAAAGAAGTGATTTGCTTAATATTCCCAGGCTGCGAAGAGGCAAAAGTAATGGTAGAATCTAAAATCAGGTCTCTCTGGGCTCAGTCCACCTCTGTGACAACTTCCTGTCAGAGTGGCTCACCCACTTACTCCTATTGTTCTTCCAGAACTTTGGAAACAACTCTGGCTCGAGAAAGCTGAATCTGCATGTGGCCATAGTAGCTCTAGGACACACACTGTCTCATTAGCAAGGAACCTAGTCCATTTGGGAGTCATTTGCACTAGGTCAGCACCAGGCAGCTTTTTACTGAACCCTGAAGTCTGCGTTTTCTCCCTTGTAAACCAGTAGGTGTCACAATTTACTCAAGATGAGCACAACTGGTCTGTAGGCAGCTTCTGACCTGCCCCAGGAATTCTACCTGAAGGGCCAATATGGGCTATCCTGTTATCTTTCATTGTTTATCCAGCTAACCACCCAGTAATTCACCACCCCTTCTGTACTGAGGGATTGTGGCAGGTGGGGATGAAGTCTTCCAAAGCTTTGGCAATTCAATCCCCCTTTTCTTTGGCCAAGGACCTCGTGGAGCCCCAGGGCTTCTGCCTGCTTTGTGCTTCCTGTCTTTCTCTCCCGCACTCCCTGGATGCCTCTTCTTGCCACCTTGAGGGCAGCCTCTGGTTGACCCTGGCTCTCCAGCTCTTTTATTTTCATGACTACAGGAGCAGAAGTCAAGCCCTGACAGCTGTTTTGCAACTACCCTGTAGAACTTTGTCTTTTGTAATTGACATAAAGACTCTGGATCCCTCTTTTCCAAGGGCTCCCTTGACTAGCCACGTTTTCCTGTCTGCCCATTGCTATTGCCAAATGGGCCACCATGTTTTACCACACGACTCTTCTTGTTCTTGGCTGTGGCCATATCAGAAAAGGTATCTCAGGGGGATGGTTGGCTGCAGCTGGAATTGAAGGATGGAGAAGATTCAAGCAGGCTGAAGGAGAGGACAGGGAAGAGAATGAGGGAAGGCGGGAATGGAGAGTGGAACACTGGGGGCAGAACAAGCATGACTCATGTAGGGGATAACTAACTGGCTTGATTGGCGTTGACTGGGATTCTGACAGCAGTGTGCAGGTGGCCTTGGAAGGAAGAAACAGGTTACAGAGGTCTTGAAAGGCAATCTGGATTCAGATTCTGGGCCCAAATCCCACCCTAAATGTGAATAACCCAATGATACAGATGAGGATTTTACATTTTGAGGAGAAGACGTATGGGGAGTGAGGAGAGAATAGAACTAATATTTATCAAACACTGGTGACTACTGTAGCTGCTTTATATATATCACTTACTCCTATCAAGAATGCATTTGGAATCTAAAAAAAAAAAAAATGGTAGTGATGAACCTAGTTGCAGGGCAGGAATAAAGAGGTAGACACAGAGAATGGACTTGATGACATGGGGTGGGAGGGCAAAGCAGGGGCGAAGTGAGAGTAGCACTGATATCTATACACTACCGAATGTAAAATAGTTGGCTGGTGGGAAGCAGCAGTGTAGCACAGGGAGATTGGCTCGATGCTTTGCGATGACCTAGAAGGGTGGGATAGGGAGGGTGGGAGGGAGGCTCAAGAGGGAGGGGATATGGGGACATGTGCATGCTTATGGCTGATTCGCTTTGTTGTGCAACAGAAACTAACATGGTATTGTGAAGCAATTATACTCCAATAAATATCTATTAAAAAAAAAGAATGCATTTGGTGATAAGAAACAGAAAACTCAACTTGTGGTGGCTTAAATAAAGAGGCTCAATTTTACACATCATGAGAAATCTGGAATTGATGACTTCAGCATGGTTTCAATGTCTTGATGATGTGAGGGATGATGACTCAGATTCTCTTGGTCACAAGATGGCTCCTGCAGCTCCAGACATCACATCTTTGTTCAAAGCAGGAAGTAGAGGAAAGGGGGAAAGAGTCAGCTTCATCTATCCCTTTTATTAGGAAAGCAGAAACCTTCCCTCAGACTTCTGCATATATCCCACTGCCTAGAACTCTGTTACCTGGTCATCCCTCACTGAAAGGAAGAAAGGTAAAATGAGTATTAAGTTCTTCCAGCCTCGAAAATAAAAGTGCCAGGGGATAATAAAATTGAGAATTTAACAGGCAACCAACAGTGTCTGTTACAATTATTTTATTTACTTCTCACTCTAAAACTGGACAGATGTTAATATCATTTCCATATTCTCTGTGAGGAAATTGGGGTTTCATTAGGAAAATAATACTGGTCAAGGTGACACAGCTAGTATCTGGGAGAGTTAGAATTTAAAACCTGGTCATTCTGATTCCAACGTCCTTGCCTTTCATGTGAGCCCTGGCAGGCTGGATTTTGCTCTTGATCATGTACATACCCAGACTGTCTGTATGAAAATCTCTCCTGGCCCTAAAAGCAGGCTCCTGAAAATCTTATATGCTGGAAGGATGAGAGAGGAAATGTTGGAACTTCAGAAAGTTATTTGATTCCCTTAGGAAGCCTAGGGTTCCTGGGGTGTTGCTGGGTGGAGGTGGTGGATAGAGTTGGTGAAGAGAAGGAAAGGCAAAAACTTACGCCCCTGCTCTTTGTTCTAACTGGTACCGAAATAGGCTTGGACATGCGGCTCTGGGAGGGGTATATTTTTATGAAGAGAGAACAAAGAGACCTGGAAATTTGATCTGTTAGGCTGGACGAATTGCTCTATGAAAAATACCGCAGGGTACTCAAGCTCTCTGCTGTTTCTGGAACGAGCGGCTGACAGGCCCCAGTTCATGGGGGTGCAAGTACGGGAAATAAAAGGCTTAGCTAAGTTTGACTGAATGACATTTCCCACAGAGCCGGAAATGACAAGTAGTAATTTCCTATCAATCATACCTTCGGTGACTATTTTAAAAGCAAATTGTCCCTATTGACATTAAAAGAAAAAAAGAAAGAACATTTCTGGGTGTGGGTTTTTGCCCTTAATCTAACTGTGGCTATTTGGAAGACTTTGAAATGAAAATGCCAGGTCCTTGGAGGGCAGCAGGCAGTAGGGAAGTTTGGCTCAAGGTCATTGATATTCCTGCTTGGGGAGGAAGCTGTTGGAGAATACCGGCCTCTCCAGTTTGGCAGGGAAACAAAGCAGCTCTTGGAACGATTACTCCAGCCAAAGCAATCCCAGTCTGCTAAGGCTTTCCAGAGAAGGTTGAGGAATGGATTCCTTTTTCCCTGAGCTGACAGATCTTGGGATGCATTTCTTTCTTTCTTTTTTTTAAAAAAATAAATTTATTTAGTTATTTTTGTGTGCCTTGGGTCTTCGTTGCTGCATGCGGGCTTTCTCTAGCAGCGGCGAGCGGCGGCTACTCTTTGTTGCAGAGCACGGGCTCTAGGTGCACAGGCTTCAGTAGTTGTGGCTTGCGGGCTCTAGAGCGCAGGCTCAGTAGTTGTGGTGCACAGGCTTAGTTGCTTCGCGGCATGTGTGATCTTCCTGGACCAGGGCTCGAACCTGTGTTCCCTGCATTGGCAGGCGGATTCTTAACCACTGCACCACCAGGGAAGTCCCTTGGGATGCATTTCAATTCTCCTTCCTGTCAGTGACATTATCTGTAACCAGCTCCGGGCCCTCTGTCTCTATATTGTTTTAACAGTAGTGTTGGATGAGCAGTTGCTTTGAGATTCTGGAGGCCTTTCGTGGGCCAGGGCAATGGCAGGAAAAGTAAATTTCAGAGAAGTGATATGAAAGGGGAACAGAGTTTGCCACCCCAAAATGTACCTCTTTGACATAAGAATTATTTTAAGTTGATTATTTTAAGAAATAGCAGACACAGGAGAAGCTCTGAAAAAAGAAGTTACCCTTTTATAAGAGACATTTACATTTATAAGGGAAATTTCCATTTGTAAGGGTGTCTTCCTCTTTGTACCCAGAAAATAAGAATGACTGAATCTCTAGAAATTTATCAGTGGAGAAAGAATGGACTTAAATCTGCATAAAAAAACCTTACCTTTGTTTACTGTGTTTTGCCTGACAATGTCCCAAACTTGCCTCCCACTCAATCTTCTTTTGTCTTTAGCTGGAGATGGTACTTAAGGTGGTGGTTTGGACCATTTCGGGAGTTAGTCAGTTTTCCTGTATCTCTCCCATGCGTACAGGAGGTGTACATGCTGATAAACTTCCCTTTTTCTCTTGTTAATCTGTCTTTAATTAGAAGGCGTTCTCCCCCAAGAACCTAGAAGGGTAGAGGAGAAATTATTGTTCCTTCCCTACAATATTAAAGGAAAATACAGAGAAACTGTTTTAAAGGACCCCAGGAACCTTTTTTTTGGCGGTACACGGTCCTCTCACTGCTGTGGCCTCTGCCGTTGCGGAGCGCAGGCTCCGGATGCGCAGGCTCAGCGGCCATGGCTCACGGGCCCAGCCGCTCTGTGGCATGTGGGACCCTCCCAGACCGGGGCACGAACCCGTGTCCCCTGTATTGGCAGGCGGACTCCCAACCAGTGCGCCACCAGGGAAGAACCCCCCCCGCCCCACTGAACCTTTTATTTTTAAGCCTTGCATACTTGGTCTTTCCCAGTCTGGCTCTGGTCTCATATCCTGCCACTCTCTCTACAAAAGTTTAATGTTCCAATTAGATGGAACATCTATTCTCTGCCCCCTCAAAACCTGTCAACATTTTCATGCTTCTGGGCTTTTGCTTTCCCTCTGCCTGGAGTTCTCTTACTCCCATTCTCTTCCTGGCAAACACATTTGGGACTCAACTCAAAAGGTCACCTTTGGAGAAGCCTTCTCTAGATACTTTATGCAGAGAGCCTCCCATCCCTACGGCCACAGCATGGCCTCAACTGTGACTCTTCGGAGATAGAGCAGCGGTTCTCAAACATTGCACTCTGGAATTTCCTGGGGGCTTGCTTAAAATACACGTTCTTGGGTTCCAACACCAGAACTTCTGGCTGAGTATATCTAGGGTGAGGCCTGGGAATATGCATTTAAGGCAAACCCCCAGGAGATTCTTGTGTATCCTAATATTGGAGTCCCATTGCTCCACCATAAATGGGGAGTCATCTGACCACACCTTGAAAACTCTGCGGTAGAATAATTATTTGTTTGAACTGATCTATTTCCCCTGCAATTATACTGGCTTCTTGGGCACAGATCATGTCTCCTGGGTTGAGCACAATGCCTGGCACATAGCAGGTTCTCACTATTCTAGGAAGTCAGGGAAAAAGACCCTCATTTTACTGATAAAAATATAGAGCTTATGGGACACACCACTGGCATTCAAACCCAGTCTGAGTGTTGTACGTGAGATGTATATTTCACATACGAAAATGGTTTGTACAAGAGAAGAAAAAAAATCATAGAATATAAATACTTGAGGGGGTACTAGAACCTTATTTGTTCTGTTCTGTTTATGATTCTTTGAGGTTTTAGGCTAGATTCTACCTAAGCTATTTCTACCTTCATCCTCTCAGGTATGTAGTAAATATATTTGGGGAGTCTGCTAAGGTCATTCTCCTTTCTTTGGAAGTGCCTCCCCAAACCCTCCTGCCACCCTAGAGTCCAGAAAGGATAGAATAATGTTTGTATGAGGTGACTTCCACTCTCAGTCAGAACTGACCCTGAATGAATATCAGATTCTGTCTTCAGGACTTGAACGAAGAGACCCAGATGTTGTCAGATGGCCATGGGCAAGGGAGATGTCAGGTCAAGGTGCAAATAGAGTCAGTATTATGGCAACGTAGAGCTCCAAGCAGACGGATATTACGAGGTTTCAGGAAGGAAGAGCCTTGTAGAGAAAATGGTCCAGAGAGAGAAAGAAAAAAAAGAGAATGTAGTCAATTTCTAGCAGATACAAGAGGCCATGTGGGGCTTCCCTGGTGGCGCAGTGGTTGAGAGTCCGCCTGCCGATGCAGGGGCCGCGGGTTCGTGCCCCGGTCCAGGAAGATCCCATATACCGCGAAGCGGCTGGGCCCGTGAGCCATGGCTGCTGAGCCTGTGCATCCAGAGCCTGTGCTCCGCAACGGGAGAGGCCACAACAGTGAGAGGCCCACGTACAGCAAAAAAAAAAAAAAAAAAAAAAAAAGAGGCCATATGTCTCCAGAGAGCAACAGTTGGATGGACAAAGCGGCTAGCAGCACATAGATTTTCCAGTTCTTATGTGGCTCAGCTGTCTTTCCCGTCATTGCCTTCTGTGAAGTACTCCCGATTCCTTACAACCAACACTCCTTGTCTTAAGCTAGCTTGAATCTGTCCCTTGAAACCTAAGACAGTGAGCAAATGAAAGACCCACATACAAATCTTGGGATAAATAAGGCCATCTCTTACGCCATTTCTCCTTGCCATTGAGAGGTCCCACAGCAAGCTGCCATCTTGCATCCAACTTTGATAAATCCTGACTTGTTTTCTATTTAATTCTGGGCTAAAGTTGTTCTCTCTCCCTTTTGCTAGATTGAGACTCTTAGCCTCAGTCAGAATATACCAAGACTCAAATTTGAGGAAAGTGCAGAATAAAAGACTCTAATCAATTTACATTGCAAGGCTTACAATGCCCACAAACTTGCTGCCTTTACTGAGAACCCCTGTATTTAGGAGCCAAACCCAACAAGTGAGACCATCTCACCAGAGCTCTGAGCCCCATCAATTATAAGCAGACTTGAACCCATGGAAGTCAGCTATGGGGCTGACTTGGTCAAAAGATACATTGACCCCCCTACCAGCCATATCAACTAATCTGTCAATAAATCAAACCATTCCATCAAATCTGCACAAATTCATTGACTGACATAGCACTTCTTCAATAAAACATTATGCCTAGAAACAAGAGATGCTAACAGGACAACTTCACAATCAGACACTCCTGCCTTGAAGCCTGTTCCATCACTTCTTCCTTCATGAGTTTGAGCAAATTCACTTAATGCTTTTGAGACTGCATTTCCTCATCCGCAAAACAAGGTTAATAGCATCCACCCTGGAATGTCTTAGGAGTATCACAATGTATAGTGCAGGAAAAGCACATAGCAGAACCCTCAGTACATAGTAAATGCTCAATATAGGTTTCTTTTCTTTCCCCATGTCACTAACTAAGGTTACATAAGAGAGCAGAGATGAATCTCTCATACTTTCTCACTTAAGTATGTCTTCCCAAATAGTTGCCAACCAATAGCCCTGTTAACACTTGGGTGAGTTGTGGTGTGTTAGACATGTTCTCCCCCCTGGTAAGCTGATGTCACTACCCTGGTGTGCCACAGCTGAGTGGGAAACCACTGCACCTGAAGTTAGAGGAACTGGATTACAGTGATGTACCATAGCCTCTCCTTCACCCTCTCCCAACTGTGAAAGGGCGGAATCATCCCTGATCACTGGCTTCTTGTAAACATTGCATGAGAAATTGACTGGGGAGAAAAAGTTAGGGCATTGCAGGACCCTCAAGACGCTGAAGACATCCATGACTAGTTAGGCTGAAGCCAGGGGAGCGGCCCTTGCAAGGAGGCAGGTTCCGGATTTGGCAACCACAAGTCATGCTAATTGGAGTGGAGCTGAAAATGAATTATTGCAGAGTGGGGGGCAGAGTTATTTATGGAATAATCAATACTATCCTTTCATACGGTCTTTTAGGACCTTGCTGATCAAAGTGTTGTTGGTAGAACGTAAACTGGGAGATCATTAGAAATACAGATCACAGGCTTCACCTAGGAGCCACTGAATCAAAGTCTACATTTTAACAAGACCCCAGTTGATTCCTATGTCCACTGAACTTTGAGAAGCACTGAACTCTAGCAGAGCCCACAGGAAACTGGCTTTTAGCTGGCTTCTAATTAGAATAATGATAAAAATCTCAGCACTGACTGAAGTCCCTCCTGTCAGTCAGCCAGGAAGAGGAAAACCCTTTTTCTTTTTAGCTCTTTTTTGAGCAAGCATGCCCTTCAGCTGCTTTTTATTTATATAAATGAATTAGATTTTAGATGAAAGATAATACGTTAGTTTCACTAGCACCATTGACAGCAACGGTTGATGAACCAATTGGCACGTCAGATCTGAGGAGGAAGGAAGAGTAGCAGGGGAAAATGGGAACACACCTGTGGGTGGAGTACAATTTCCATATACTTTCATTGATTCCTCACAAAAACTCCCTTAGGAGTTTTATCATCACTACTTTACAGACTGGAAACAGGTTCAGGGAGGTTTGAGTCGCTTGCTAACTCTACATAGCAGGTGGAGCTGGAACTTACATGCAAGCCTGTTTGACTTTAAACCCTACACACACTGTTTGTCCCAGTTACTCCTTTTTAAAAAAAAAAAAAATATTGGCGTATAGATGACTTACAACGTTGTGTTAGTTTCAGGTGTAAAGTGATTCAGTTATACATATACATACATTCATTCTTTTTCAGATTCTTACCTATATAGGTTACTACAGAATATTAAGTAGAGTTCCCTGCACAATACAGCAGGTCCTTACTGGTTATCTATTTTATATAAAGTAGTGTGTATATGTTAATCCCAAGCTCCTAATTTATCCCTCCCCCACAGGTTTCCCCTTTGGTCATCATAGGTTTGTTTTCCAAATCTGTGAGTCTGTTTCTGTTTCGTAAATAAGTTCATTTGTATGTCCCAGTTACTCTTGCTGCTAACAAATTAATGCAAAACTCCATAGCTGAAAACAACCATTTTATCATGCCCATGGATTCTGTGGGTCGGAAATTCCAGATAAGGGACAGTGGGAATGGCTTGTCTCACCCTTAAATGACAGGGATCAGGTATGGCTGGGACTGGGCTCATATGAAGGCATCTTCACTTCCGTGTCTGGTGGTTGATGTTGGCCATCATCTGGGACCTCAGCTGTGCTGTTGACCCGAACACATATGTGTGGCTTCTCCAAGTGGCCTGGACTTTCTAACGGTATGGCAACCTCAGGAAAGTTGCACATCTTACGTGAAATCCCAGGGATCCAACAGTGAGTGTCCCAGGGAACAAGGCAGAAGCTGTGTTACATCTTCTGACCGAGCCTCAGAGGTCTCAGAGTCTCCATTCTATCACATTCTATTGGTTAGAGGTAAGTCACAAACCTGCCTAGATTCAAGGGGAGGGGTCAAAGATCTCATCTCTGATGGCAGGATTGTCAAAAGACCTGTAGCCATTTTTCTTTAATTTCCTTAAAGTTTGATAGGATATCTGTGGGGTCTACTTTGATAGAAGATGGTAGATCACTTGCATCACTATTTTGCTTCCCACTATTGCTCAGGACCAGCTGTATTTAGTAGCAAAGCAGCAGGTGGGACCACAGGCTGGGCCTCATCTGAAGGCTGAATTATTGACCAGCTGACTTGTTGTCTTTGTAGGTGTTGGCAGGGTGGATAGGACTTCTGAGCTCTGGTGTGCCCCAGCAGGAGCTAGAAATCTCCATTAAAGGTCCCAAAAGAAACTGAAAAAAGCAAGGTGGAGTCTTTGTGTCATCTGGAAGAAAAGTCTAATGTGTGGGAGGGGGACATTGGGTTGGTGATAACTGGCAGAGATGATAAAAGGCACTCATGCTTTCCCATTACTTTCAGGATTCTTCTGCTTTTTGCACTTTCTTGACCTGATTTACTTTGATAAGAAAGACTCTGTTTTCTAAGATGCTGCTGCTTCTCAGTCTATTAGAGTCAAATGTCAGGGAAGCAATAGAAGAGATAATTTGCAAATCTTAGGGGAGTTGGCAAATCCAAGGGGAGGAAGCCCTACATAGGTGTTAATAAAGTCTCCTTAGCTTGATTCTGATGGATTGCAGTCATGCTCCAAATGGTTTCTCTGTGACTCTCTGGAAGACCTGAAAACCATCCTCTAAATGATTCACTGAATCTAGAAGGAAGTATCCCACCTAACATAATGTTCAATGTTATAAAGGTCACTGTTGTCAGCCTCAGAGAATAATCCCTGGTCTAAGAATAGGGAAGGCCATGAGCAGACCTGACAATAACAGTAGTGAATGTAATAGTCATAAAAGATTCTGTGAAGTGAGGAATAGCACCTATGTGCCACTCTGTGTGCTGGATGTCCAAATCACCTCACTCCCCAGTGACTAGGACGGTTCCTGTTACATGAAGGTGTCATTCAGCAGCTTTGTCCAATGACTGAATGACAATGTAGAATCTGACAGGTTACAGAGAATGGCCTCGATGGCCTCTAAGTTGTCAATGTGCAGATGTGAATAAAAGCCCAATGCCCCGATTTGCTGCCCTGCTTCGTTCCCACAGAAAATCACCAACCTAAAGTCAAACCATTAACAGAATCATCCTCTTCCACTGTGGAGTTTTCCATCATGTGATGCTACAACAAGCCAGGGACTGATTTTCTTTTGCTATCTGAACAAGAAGGATAAGGACATTAACATTTATTCTCCATATATTATGTACTAGGGCATAGTGGTTAGGCAAATTAGGGAGAACAGGGTGGGCACAAGATCTATTGAGAGTGCACTGAGTCCCAAAAAAAGAAGGTTAGACCGGGATGGGGAATGAGCTGGCCCATGAACATAGAGGTTGAAAGGAGAGTGGGTGAGTGTGGTGCCCATTGAGTTAATGATGAACCACAGCCTTAGATTTCAGGTTTATGAAGGTCCTGGCAGAGATATAGGCAGCGGTGCTGTCCTCAGTCTTAGCTCAAGATGGGAGTGGACCAGGTCCCAGACTCCATCCTGAGCCCATTTTCCCACACCTTCTCTCTTCAATGTGAAGTATTGATCGGTCTGTTTTCTTCAAGTAAGGAATATTGTGTTCATCCACATAATCGTTGCCTTCAGAAAGTGGTCAGAAACTTTTTTTTTTTGCCATGGGGAGAGCAGGCTGAAAATCTGATGCCTTTCTGATTCTATTTTGTGTTTCTGTGGGTGAGACTTTATAATAGTCTCGGCGTTTCTCTTTCCCTAATCTCAGGTGCCCTCTTTCATCTCAGTTCGGCCATACTAGAGGTCTTGGACTTCCTGGTTGGGACTAGTGGACCCTGTGGGTTATTACTTAAGGCTGAGAGGCCAAGATGGCGTATGATGCCATCTTTTGCCACAGAATTTCTTGCCACAAGGGGAAAAGTGAGAGTGTGGATGCATGACCATATAGATTCCCGCCCACTCCCCACAGACGGGATTGTATTTGATTTCATTCAATTCAAGGTAATCAGATCCCTTCCTGGGCTCCCCCATTCCATCCTATCCCATTCCATTTGTATATTTTGCAAGTTTCATTCCATTTATGTGGATATAAAATTCTATTTTGTTTACTGAGCCGTGGGAGGACAGACATGCTGCTAGCCGTCCCAGTCCCACGGCACACAGGGATTAGTAAATCACAGGCAGCTCCTTATAAAACTGACTTAGGGAACTTATCAAGCTATCTTCAATTTTACCCACTCCAAGTTCTTCCTGGTCTTCCCTCAGAGGCACCCTTTCTACTTCTCTTCCTTTGAGGCACTGTGAGAATGAGGAAGGCTGGCATCTTGGACTCTGACCAATTCTTATTTTCACGAAGCTCCAGAGTGTGTCCATTACAAGGCATATATAGTTGTCACACTACACATCCGTTCAATTGACGTCTGTATTGGTTGAATGAACAATAACCTGTGTGGCCTTGGACAAGACTCTTCCTCCCTCTGGGTTTCAGTTTTTTATTCCTGCAGACTAGGTGGCTTGACGAGGTCAGTGATTTTTAGACTTTGGTAGAGATTCTGATTCAGGGGATGGGTTCCAATGGAATCAGGCTCTGAGAGGCAGGGTAGCACAATGATTAGAGGACTTACGATGAGCAACTTATACACATGTGGGATTTTCTTGGAAAATATTTTTTATGATCAACTCTATTACCTAAGGAGAAGTAGAGGCCATATTAAAATTGTGATTTATAGTATATTGTTCGGAATAAATGAATAAAAAATCATTTTTTCATGGTCAATGAGAATTGTACACAAAAATGTTTAATTCCCAAGTATTATTAAATGTTGTTGGGTAAGCAAGAAAAGGTGTTGAGATTAAAATGATTAGTTCCTCTATATTCTGCATGGGTCTTAGGAGGAATTAGCTCTACTTCTGTAGCTGCACAGAAGGCCACCTTCTGGCGGGTGTGCTATTAGGGATGTTGTTGAGGAGCTTTCATCTGTAGGGAAAATGCCAGAACTGGAAACAGATCATTTTCTAGCCCAGGGGCTGCAGAAGAGACATGGGGAGTTGTTGGATCTCCCTTCTTTGTTTTCTAGATCCAACAACCAGACTTCTTTTCTTTTTATTGCCAACCAATGAATATCAGTTGAGAATCTATTACATATCAGGAAGTGATGATGAATAAGACAGAGACTCTGTCCTCAGTATTAATTAATATTTAGTATATGATGAGCATTAAGTGTTTTGCATGTATTAACTCCTGTAATCCTCACAAGCTTAGAATGGAAGTACTATCATCATCTCCAGTTTAGAGATATGAAAATAGAGACACTGAGAAATCAAATATTTGCCCAGACTTTCACAACTACGTAACAAGAGGGGAGATGCTACTGGGATTTGAATCCAGGCTTCATGGTTCCAGAGCCCAACCCCTAAACTCTTATGCTATACCACACCATATATACATATGGTGAACCTGCTGAGAGCCTTTTGTTGAGTGTGTAATTCAGTTAACACACACAGGTAGGTTAGAGAGATTTAAAATTGGCCATTACACATCCAACAGGTAATTTATAAACCACTTTGCAGCATTAACTTTTTTTTCCTTCTGAGCCTTTGCAAAAGCTGTCTTCCTGCCTAAAAAGCCCTCCTCTCTACCCATTGATTGGCACCCTTAAAAAAATACTTTTGAGGTGTGATTTACATGAGGTGATATACCCAGATCATAAGTATTCAGTTAAATGAGTTTTCACAAATGAATACATTGGTATAGCCACCACCCCAAGCAAGAATATTTTTATCACCTAGGAAGGTCCTCCATGCACTCAATCACCCCACTCTCTACTCTTTTTCTGTTCAAATGATTTTTCTGGTTTCTATTAACATAGCTTAGTTTTGCCCGTTCTAGAATTTCATATAATTGAAATCATGTAGCCACTCTTTTGTGTCTGGCTTCGTTCACTCACCGTAATGTTTGTAAGATTCATTCACGATGTCGTGGGGGTTATTTTGCTTTCGTTTTATTACTGAGTCCATTGCATGAATTTACCATACTTTTAAAATTCATTTACGTGTTGATGGCTTTTTGGATTGTTTCTAATTTGGGGCTATTACGAAAAACTTCTGTGAACATTTTTATACTTTGTGTGAACACGTTTTCATTTCTTTTGAGTAAATACCTAGGAGTCAAAATGCTGAGTCATACAGCAAGTGTATGATTAACCAAACTGTTTTCTAAAGTGGTTGCATCTTTTTTGCATTCCCACCAGCAAGCAGTCTAGGAGAGTTACGGTGTCTCCATATCCTTGACAGCATGGTGCATTTTTTTTTTTAATTTATTTATTTTACTTTTGGCTGAATTGGGCCTTCATTACCGTGCGCGGGCTTCTCATTGCGGTGGCTTCTCTTGTTGCGGAGCACAGGCTCTAGGTGCACAGGCTTCAGTAGTTGTGGCACATGGGCTCAGTAACTGTGGCTCGCAGGCTCTAGAGCACAGGCTTAGTTGCTCTGCTGCATGTGGGATCTTCCTGGACCAGGGCTCGAACCCGTGTCCCCTGCACTGGCAGGAGGATTCTTAACCACTGCACCATCAGGGAAGCCCTGCATTGTTGATCTTTTTAATTGTAACTATTCTAGTGACTGTACAGTGGTACCTCATTGTGGTTTTGATTTGCATTTCTCTGATGACTGATGATGTTAAATATCTTTTCATGTGTTTCTTGGAGAGCTGTATACCTTCTTTTGAAAAATGCCTGCTTGAATCTTTTGCCCACTATTTAATTTGTCTGACTTTCAAAATACAAATTATAGGAGTTCTTTACATATCCTGCGTTCTACTTTTTGTTAAGTATATGTATTATGATTTTTTTCCAATCTGTGGCTTATCTTTCGTTTTCTTAATAGTGTAGTGTATTTTGAAGAACAGATGTTTTAAATTTGGATGAAATCCAATTTATCAATTTTTTTCTTTCATAGCTGATGTGCTTTATGTCTTAGGTAACTTGCCTTACACTAAGGATATGGAGATGTTTTCTATCATTTTCCTCTAGCAGTTTTATAGTCTTAGCTTTTCTGCTTAGGTCTGTGATCCACCTTGAGTGAATTTTTGCATATTGTGTGGGCAAAAAGTCAAGGATCAATTTGTATTACGTTGGTATCAAGGTTTTCCAGTAATATTGATATTTGCTGAAAGAATGTAATTTTCCTATGGAAATACCTTGGAAGCTTTGTTGAAAATAAATTGTGTATATGGGAGTCTATCTTTTGTCTGTCTTCTTTCCTTTGATCTACCTGTGTGCTCTTCACGTATACCACACTGACTTGATTACTGTAGCTTTTTACTAATTCTTGAAATCAAGTTGTATAATTCTTCTATCTTTGTTCATTTTCAAAATTGTTTTGGTTATTCAAAGTCCTTTGTATTTTCAATAAAGTTTAGAATCAGCTTGCCATACCTGCTGAGACTGACTACATGAATTTGGGCAGACTTGGCAACTTTATAATATTGAATCTTCCAATTCATGCATAAAATTTATTTTTCCTAAATTTATCTGTCTTCTTTAGTTTCTTTCTGTAATATTTTATACTTTATAGTTTAGAGATCTTGCACATTTCTGTTAAATATATTCCAAAGTATTTTATATTTTTAGATGCTATTGTAAGCGGTATTACTTTTCAAATTTTCATTTTTCAATTATTTTTCTTACTATGTATAAGTACAATTGATTTTTGGATATTGAACTTGTATCCTGTGTCTTTGCTAAATTTTCTTATTGATAGCAGTAGGTTTTTGGGTAGGGTAGTTGTAGGAGTTCCTATGTAAGCAATCATACTGTCTTATAACAGACAATGATTGTCTTATATATGTCTTATAAGACATATTGTCTGTTATAAGGACAGACAGTTTTACTTACGCTAATCTAATCTTCATACCTTTCACCTTTTTACCTTGACTTACTGTACTGGCTAGACTCTCTGGTACAATATTGAGTAGTAATGCTGAAAATGAATCAACATGTCCTATTCCTAATTGTAGAGGAATGACATTTAACATTTCATCATTAATTGTGATGGTGGATTTCTGTAGATACTCTTTATCAAATTGAAAAAAAGTTCCTCTATGGGACTTCCTTGGTGGTGCAGTGGTTAAGAATCCACCTGCCAATGCAGGGGACATGGATTCGATCCCTCGTCCGGGAAGATCCCACATGCCGTGGAGCAACTAAGCCCGTGCGCCACAACTACTGAGCCTGCATGCTGCAACTACTGAAGCCTGTGCGCCTAGAGCCCATGCTCCACAACAAGAGAAGCCACTGCAATGAGAAGCGTGTGCAATGCAACGAAGAGTAGCCCCCGCTCACCGCAACTAGAGAAAGCCCAGGCGCAGCAGTGAAGACCAAACGCAGCCCAAAAAATCAATCAATCTTTAAAAAAAATTCCTCTATTTTTTCTTTGCTGAATGACATTTTTTAATATGAATGAGTGTTGATTTCTGTCAAATGTTTTTCTGCATTTATTACTGCTATCATATTTTTTCCTTTATTCTGTTTTAGTGTAATTCAATTGATTTATGAATGTTGTACCAAACTTGCAGGATAAGTCTCACTTGGTCATGAAATGTTACCCTTTTTGTATATTGCTAGATTTCATTTGCCATTATTTTGTTTAGAATTTTTGTGCCTATATTAATGAGAGATTTTAAAAACTATCCTCAAGGATTTGTTATCGGGATTATACTAGCCTTATAAAATGAGTTGGGAAGAGGATTTTTTCTGAAAATGTATAAGTATTTGTATATTAATATAGTTATTAAGATTTTCTATTTCTTCTTGTTTTAGTTTGGCAAGTTGTGTTTTTAAGAAATTTATCCATTTTATCTAAGCAGTCAAATTAGTTTGCATAAAATTTTTCATAATATATCCTCATTATTCTATGACTATAGGATCTATAATGAGGCAGATAATTTCTCTCTTCTCTCTCTCCCAGTTAAACTAGCCTTGCTTTTTGCAAGATACAGTTAAGAGGATGAAAAGACTAGCCACAGACTGAAAAAAGATATTTGCAAATCATATATCTAATAAATAATTTATATCCATAATATGTAAAGTATATTCAACACTCAATAATGATAAAACAAATGATACAATAAAAAATGGGTAAAAGCTTTGAACAGACACTTTACCAAAGAAGATAAACAGATGATAAACAAGCAGGTGAAAAGATCATCAGTGCTGTTGGTACTTAGGGAAAGCCAAATTAAACCTATAGTGAGTTAACACTACATACCTCTTAGAACAGTTAAAATAAAAAAGACTGGCCATATCAAGTGTTGGCAGGGTTATGGAGTGACTGGGACTCTCATACATTGCTGGTGGTGATGTAAAATGTTTAACAAAAAGTTCTACATAGAATTACCATAATTCAGCCATTCCACTCAAGAGAAATAAAAGCATGCATCCATACACAGATTTATACACAAATACTCAGAGAAGCTTTGTTTGTATTATTTATATGCCACAACATGGATGAATCCCAAAATAATTAAGCTGAGTGAAAAAAAGAGTACATAATGTGTGATTCCATTTATATAAATTCCAAATAATGCAATCTAATCTAACATTAGTGACAGAAGGCAGATCAGTGATTGCCAGAAATGGAGAATGGTAGCTGGTAAGATTACAAAGATGTATTGAGTTCACTGAGGGTGATGAATATGCTTATTATTTTGACTGTGGTGATGGTTTCACAGGTATATATGTATATGACAAAATGTATTAAATTTTACTCTGCAAATATGTATTGTTTATTGTATGTTAATTATATCTTAATAAAACAGTTAAAGAAACTATTGATATTATGCAACTTTCATGAGAAATTCATTATTTATATCTCTCCTTGGGATAAGCGATATATATGTTAGGCAAAACATAAACTTAACCATGTAGAAATATTTTTATCATTTAAATATCTTCATGGAAATAAAGCTAAGTTATATATACAGCATGATTCTAGCCCCAAAGATGGAAAACAGAAAAATGTAGGTTCAAGAGGCTGAAACCTTGACTCCCACTGGCTCTCTGTTAGTATGTATAGTTGGAGCCATGCATTTTCATAATGTTAATGATGAACATAATTGTTGAGTTGAATTTTAAGTCTTGAAACTAAAATAACTATCACTGGGAACTATGTGGAGCCCAATTATAAATGAATTGTAAGTGTAAGTTGTGGAATATAGTAAGACGGTGGCAGATGTGCAGTAATTAGTTTGTAGCATTACGCCTTTTACTCTGTGATTTTTGCAATACTTTCTAAAAGAGGAGAAGTAGCTATGGACAGGCAGAATTGGATTTGGAATCTGAAGTGTTTTTAGGATTATTCTTCTGCAGCAAACCAGGGCTTGAATGTTGGCAAGCAATGCTGTGAAAGAAGATTTTGGCTCAGGAATCACAGACGAAACAGTGTGTGGCAGTGAAAGAGCCAGATGATACAGTTGGGCAATGAAATGTATGATTTTTGAGTGGGATGTCATCACATAAAGGAACAATACTACTGATTTGCTGGTAATAGCTAACTGACAAGTTATCATAACAATTAGCAAAACATTATTTTTTTCATGAAAGAATATGTTTATATAAAGTTGAACAACGTGCAAAATTATACAGTATATGGATGCAGTAATATGTTGTAAAACCGTACAAAAAAGCAAGGCATGAAAAATGACACTGGTTACCTCAGGGAGGGGAAGGAGATGTGACTGAGGAGGGCTACATGGTGGGTTTTGTCATTCAGAAATGATTTGTTTTAGAAGCTGGGTGATGGGTACAGGTACATACGTTATTTGTTTTATAATTTATTCAAACTGTACAGGTATGTATACTATAAAATTTATAATGTATTATCATGAAAAATAAATAAAATTTTAAAAACAGGAATAATTGGATAGAGTGCTGGTGGGAGGGTAGCTTGTTACTGACCCTCCAAGGTCAGAGGGAATAAAACACTGCCCCCAATCCTGCTGAAGTGGAGCTAGGTGTGTAGGCGATTTCCTTGTGAAACATGGCTGTGAATGGGAACAGAGCCCAGAGAGCTAAGGTGATGGTAGGAGGAGGGGCAAAGAATGATTTTTCTAAGATGGGAAATAGTAGACTATGCTTGTTTGCTGCTGGGAATGACCCAGAGACCATAGAGAGGGACCGGATGGGAATACAGAAGAGAAAGGGAATAATGGAAGGGAAAGGAGGGGCTGGGGTCTAGGGCACTGGGCCTCAGAGAGAAGGAGAGGTCCTCAGGCCCTTCACTGTAACAGGAAGGAATGAGACAAAAGATGAATACGGATTTAGAGATTCAGTGGTGGGAAGATGAAGGTCCTGGAACAATTCTCCCATGTCTGATGGCTTTTATTTTGTCACTGAAGCGTAAGATCATTTTTCTTGGTTCAGCAGTCTTCCACCAGTCTGTGAGTGAGCCTTCACTGAAGCAGTGTGGCATGGTGGTCAAACACGTAGGCCTTAGAGGCAGGCAGACTGGAATTTGATTTTTTGCACTCTCACCAACTACTGTTTAACACAGAACTAGAAGTCTTGTTCAATACCATTTAACAAACATTTGCTGAAGCGTGCCTTGTACCAGTCTTGTGCTGGGTCCTGCTGAGGGCGCAAAGATATATGGCCCCTAGTCGCAGGGAGTTCACTGTCCTTACAGAGCGGCTGGGAGGCGGGGCCAGCCAAAACTTTAAATCAAGTTCTCTTCTCATATTCACAGTGTTAAGGAGCAGAATAGAAGTAGTATCAATAAAAGGAATCTAGGAGTTGGGTAAACGGGTTGGAATCCCAGATTCATCTCGTACCACCTGTATAATCATTACCAAGGTGCCTGGTTTCCTTATCTATAAAATGGAAATAATGCCTACCTTTTTTTTTCTTTTTTTAAGAGGTGAATTTAATTAATTAATTTATTTATTTCTTTTTGGCTGTGTTGGGTCTTCATTTCTGTGTGTGGGCTTTCTCTAGTTGTGGCAAGTGGGGGCCACTCTTCATCGCGGCGCACGGGCCTCTCACTGTCGCGGCCTCTCTTGTTGCGGAGCACAGGCTCCAGACGCGCAGGCTCAGTAGTTGTGGCTCACGGGCCTAGCTGCTCCGCGGCATGTGGGATCTTCCCAGACCAGGGCTCGAACCCGTGTCCCCTGCATTGGCAGGCAGAGTCTCAACCACTGCGCCACCAGGGAAGCCCAATAATGCCTACCTTTATAAGGTGAAAGAGAAAGCTCAGATGATGTGTATGAAGTACCTAGTACTCCAGGCCACTTTAACATGGGAATTTGCTCAATGCTGTAAAATGTTCTGAATAGTGAATGACACTTATGACACTTTCAAACTCTTCTTTGCAGGGTTCTTATAAGAACGAAACCTGTACCATTTTACATTCCCACCAACAGTGTAGGAGGGTTCCCTTTTCTCTACACTCTCTCCAGCATTCGTTATTTGAAGACTTTTTATTGATGGCCATTCTACCGGTGTGAGGTGGTACCTCATTGCAGTTTTGATTTGCATTTCTCTAATAATTAGCAATGTTGAGCATTTTTCCAACAAGGTCATTTGCATGTCTTCTTTGAAGAAATGTCTATTTAGGTTTTTGGCCCATTTTTTAATAGAGTTGTATGAAAGTTCCTTAAAAAACTAAAAATAGAGTTGCCATATAATCCAGCAATCCCACTCCTGGGCATATATCCAGGAAAAACTATAATTCGAAAAGACACATGCACCCCTATGTTCATAGCAGCACTACTTACAATTGTCAAGACATAGAAACAACTTAAATGTTCATTGACAGATGAATGGATAAAGAAGATGTGGTACCTATGTTCAATGGAATACTATTACTCAGCCACAAAATGAATGAAATAATGCCACTTGCAGTAACATGGATGGACCTAGAGATTATCATACTAAGTGAAGTAAGTCAGAAAGACAAAATGCCATATCACTTATATGTGGAATCTAAAATATGACGCAAATGAATACAGAAACAGACTCAGAGAACAGACTTGTGGTTGCCAAGGGGGAGGGGCAGTGAGGGAGGGATGGACTGGGAGTTTGGGATTAGCAGATGCAAACTATTTTATATATGTATAACTGAATCACTTTGCTGTACACCAGAAACTAACACAACATGGTAAATCTACTATACTTTAATAAAATAAATTTTTAAAAAAAGAATTAAAGCTACCCTTTATAAAGTGCCTAGTATAATGCCTTGCACACAGCATAAAGTAGGTTCTCAATAAATAGTAGCCAGTATGCATACTGTTAGAGAAACTTGGGTAGGGATCTGAAGTAGGAGTCCGAGGACCTGGTCCTAGTCGAAGTTCTGCCACCAAATAGCTGTGTGCTCTTGAGCGACTTACTTGTCACTTCTCCTTTCTGAGCTAATGACTGCTAATGCCCCTTCTACCTTTGCAATTCTATAACTTTCTTTTCCTGTTTGTAATATTTAATCATGATAAAGAAGACAATACAAAGAATAAAAATTCAAACAGTGAGTGGAAAATGAAATGTTGGTCTCTGTCATCCAGATCCTTCACTACTATCAACTGTCTTTTGTGTATTCTTTCAGGAAGTGTCTGGGCTCTGTGTGTGTGTGTGTGTGTGTGTGTGTGTGTGTGTGTGTTTACTTACACTATAAAATACACATATTATACAAAACCTACTGTTCTATAACTTTTTATTTTTCTTTGTTTTTTTTTTGGCAGTACGCGGGCCTGTCACTGTTGCGGCCTCTCCTGTTGCGGAGCACAGGCTCCGGACACGCAGGCTCGGAGGCCGTGGCTCACGGGCCCAGCCACTCCGCGGCATGTGGGATCTTCCCGGACCGGGGCACGAACCTGTGTCCCCTGCATCGGCAGGCGGACTCTCAACCACTGCGACACCAGGGAAGCCTCTGTTCTATATCTTAATCAATTTTTCCCCAAGTACCAGTTTATCTTGAAGATCTTTCCAAGTCAGCATATACAAGTCTGCTACATTTGGCCCATGTCAATGACATGGTAATGGCTGCATTATATTCCAAATAGAGAAAGTCTCTGCCCCTGACCAGATGCTAACACTACTGAGGAAGGAAGACACACTCCGGCCTCAGATTACCTTTCCCACCTTGTCTATTTGTAATAACTTTTGTGACCACTGTGGAACTGAAATGAGCAAGTTTCATGAATATTTTAAGTAGGTGTGAGAATGTCCATGAATATATTAAGTAGGAGAATGATGAGCATGGATTAGGCAGCCACAGCTCACTAACTTGCATCTCCTACATGCTCATTTACTACCAAGTGTATTTTTTTTCCATTGCTACGAGATAGTACAAGAAGATGTGATTGGGAATTTATGACTTCATGCCTCTTTCACAGCTCTTCCAGGTTAGCTCACTCCCTATCCCAACTTTCTATAACTACACTATAAAGGTTTTGCATCATCATGGGAAAGAGATACCTTCTGGAAAATAATGATGACTTAATAAGCAGCAATACGCCATGACTGGGACAACAAACAAAATAGTAAACATGAATGAGGCTTCTAGAAGGGAGAAATGGATGACCAGAGTGAGGAGAGGATTGATGGGGGAGATGAATCTATTGAGAGCTGGCATCTATGAGGGAGAGAGAATGACAGCAAGAGCACAAGACACAAATGAAGACAAGTAATGGCTACATTTAAATTCTTGTAGGCTTTGTGTTAGGTCTTTAATATTCATTAACATTAATATTAATAAACATTTCATTAACGTTTAATATTAATTAACATTAACATTATAATATTAATGTTTATTCATTTTAGGCTGAATGTGCACAAGAGGTGTTCTGTATCAGAGACACCTTTTGCTTATTAAATACCTCATAGTGAATAAGTGCTCTAGCATCCTCTATGCCCTAGTCTTGGCCCTTGGGATGATGTGATGAGAACCATGTCAACTCTCTAATGCAAGCAGCTGGACACCCTATAGGTGAGGGATGAGGAAAATAATTTTTCTCTTCATAGAAGGAGAAGAAGGCAGCTATCTCCCATCTCTCCTGAAAGAAGGGACTACAGTCCTTTGGTATGCAAATGAAGTCTCTCCAGGAGTTTGACAGTCCCTTGCCTCTAGCCTCTTGTGACAAAGAGGTACCCAAGGTCAGGGGTTCATTCCTCCTTGAGATGGAAAAACCTAGGGAGATAATGCTCCCTTCTCCATGTACCTTCTCAATGAATCTAGGTACCTATCCTGGGACATACCCACTTGACTTTTGGTCAACAGGAGAAATTTTAAGCTATAGATCTCATCTTATGTCATGTAGAAATGTTTCTAGGAGAAGTGAAAGCAAGTTTTCCTTTACTTTAGAGTATATATATCTTCGTGTCTCAGAGGCTAAGGCTTTTTACATGTTCACTGACAAATTCTGGGAAATGTCATTTTCCTACACCTTGGTAAGGCTGTATCCTGGCATTGAGTGGGCACTGAGCCATCTTGTCCCTGGCTTTTACTGAGATGTATTGGTTTGTGGACAGGTAGAAACTGGGAGTGAACAAACCCACCTAAGACTAGCACCAGTTTATAATAGTCATTATATGCCTTGAGAGTATAAGAAGGGAGTTTTTTGTTTTATTTTAACTTGGAGGGATTTTAGGATGTTTTGTAGAAGAGCTGCTGGTTCTCTATTAAGAGCTGGCTCCTAATAATGGGCAAGAATTGTCAAACAGAAGAGTTGAAAAACTTTCCACCTAGAGCAGTGCTTCTCAAAAATTTCCAGTGGCCGACTCCTAAGGGCAAAAAGGAGTAACCACAAACTTGTGGCGTGTCTGCTGCTGCTAGTAGTGGGGTGGAGAGAAAAGCTAGAAACAGGTTTATCATTTCCTTGAAGTTTCATTTGAATTTTGCATTCAAATTCAAATAATAAAGTTTCCCTCCCGTATCTTTGTGGTCAAATTTAAGTTGTACCCTGGTTTCTCCTCTGTTCCCACATTCTCAGGGAAGAATAGTTCCTCAGTTTAAGAAACTAGGAGGGCTTCCCTGGTGGCGCAGTGGTCGAGAATCTGCCTGCTAATGCAGGGGACACGGGTTCGATCCCTGGTCTGGGAAGATCCCACATGCCGTGGAGCAACTAGACCCGTGAGCCACAACTACTGAGCCTGCGCGTCTGGAGCCTGTGCTCCGCAACAAGAGAGGCCGTGATGGTGAGAGGCCCGTGCACCGTGATGAAGAGTGGCCCCCGCTTGCCACAACTAGAGAAAGCCCTCGCACAGAAACGAAGACCCAACACAGCAAAAATAAATAAATTAATAAACTCCTACCCCCATCTTCTTTAAAAACAAAAAACAAACAAAAAAAAAACCTCAGACTAGGATGTAGATGGATCATTCCAAGCTGAGTCATGGTGGAAAGACTTTGAGGGGAAGTTAAGAGAGATGTGAATTACTTGCTGAGTCAGGATGGTGGGCCAGGGAGGTACATCTAGTCGGCAGTGATGTTGGAAAGACAGTGGTTTGGGGGAAGGGGACATTTCCCCCTCTATACTTCTTGAGTTCTTGTAGGTAGACTAATAATAAAATTGATACAGATTAACAGGAGAAGAAAAATTAATTCGTGCACATGGAGGTCTCTAGAAATGGGACCTAAGAAATGGCCAAAGCAGGCAGTTTTTATACCTTTTAGACAGTGAAACAATTCATTTGAGAGGAATTGACAGGACAAAGAAACTCCGGTTTGGGTGCTTAACTAATAAGAAATTTAAGCAGAGTTTGGGCTTGGGTGGTAAAGAGGTAACAAGGTTTGTTTATATAGGTCTCTCAGCTCTGAATTCTCTATCTCTGGAGACAAGCATGTCCTTCTACCTCCTGGTACAGGGAAGAGACCTTTCTCATGGGAGATTTATTTCCTGCTTTCAGGGAGACAGGAAAGTCCAAGTGTCCCTCTTGTATCGGCCATTTCTTTTCTTTCTTTCTTTTTTAACATCTTTATTGGAGTATAATTGCTTTACAATCATGTGTTCGTTTCTGCTTTATGGCCATTTCTTAAGTTAGTTTAATTCAAAATAATCAATATGCCATTGAGGCATATTTGGGGGGTGGCCTGCGCTGGGCCCCAACAGTGGACAAGACACCACATTGTGTAGGCCCTTGATTATTATGCTGAGGAATCAGAATTTTACTCTACAATCAATGAGAATCTACTCATATTCTTGACAAAGGAAATGCTGAATCACTTTAACTGTAGGAGGCAGAGGGTGACTTAGAGGCAAAAGATTCCCTAGAAAGCATCTTGCGAGAAATATGGGCCTATATTAGGACCTTGACTGTGGGGAGAGAAAAAGCAGGTGCATATCTGAGTGGGGCTGAGAGATATAACCCATGTTGGATATGGGAGATCAGGGTGAAATATGTAGTAGGTAATGCCAAAGCTTGTATCCAGAGCAATTGAGAGGATGGTGAGTCTTCATCAGAAATGGGCAGCAGAGTAAGTTTAGAGAGATAAGGAGTTCTCCTTGGGACTTGTTAGGACTGAGAGGTAGTAGAATACACAGGTGTCTACATGCACCTGTGCTTGGAAAAGGGCACTTGAACTCCGAGGATAGGTTGGTAGTACCCCACCAAAGGGACAGTCAAAGTCGGTAGAGTTAATGTGCATGCATTCAGTGGATGGTTCCTGTTCTTGGAATGGGGAAATGATCACCACTAACATTTATTTCTTGTGATGATGTAAATCACTATAGTGGATCAGAAATGGCTGGTGGAGTTGGCTTGTAGCCAAAAGAAAATGTGCTAATTTGTCCCAGCCATTGTTACTCATAGAAAATTAACAAGTGAAAGAAAGGAGGAGACTGCTAATATTGTCTGCATTTCTGAGGGCGTTTCCCATTCACTAAGGACCCAAAGTGGGGCATTAGCTCCTGCCTGTTCACATGTACGCTTCATTCCCAAGATGTACCACATCCTCAGCTTGCACTGTTTTTTTTTTTTTTTAGCGGTACGCGGGCCTCTCACTGTTGCGGCCTCTCCCGTTGCAGAGCACAGGCTCCGGACGCACAGGCTCAGCGGCCATGGCTCACAGGCCCAGCCGCTCTGCGGCATAGTGGGATCTTCCTGGACTGGGGCACGAACCCATGTCCCCTGCATCGGCAGGCGGACTCTCAACCACTGCGCCACCAGGGAAGCCCACTTGCACTGTTATTAAAGATTTGGAATCAGTGGGGAGAAAGGGAAAGTTGGAGAGCAATAAACCTAATTTCTTGAAGACTCTTGACTTCCTTCCCTTGATAGGGTATACTCCTAGGCAAGAATATTTTTCTCTTGACATTTTTTGCTTCTCCCCATGTTGACATACCAAGTAGTATTACTTTAAGATCAAACCAAACTATACATATGACACATTTTTATTTCCAAATTTACCAGGCGTATCTTACAATATCTTAAAGGTAGATGTAAAAAATTAGTACCCTCTTCCATCTCCCCCTAGACATTTTTTCATGGATTCTAAATCTGTAAAATAAAATTTCCTTAGTAAGTTGTAAAAAAACTTATTAATTCTAAAGAAGTGTTGTATCTATTCTCAATGGGGCATCATTGCAAAAGTAATATGTGTTCATTGTGATAAAATCCAAGTTGACGTTTTCATCTCAAGAATGCCCCTACTCCCCGTCATCAAATCCACTTTTTTATGTTCAGACAGTTTACAGTAGTTTAGTGTTTATCTCTTCAGATCTTTTATATTTTTATGAACATTTAATCATATATATATATATATACACACACACACACTCTATATATGCAAACATATAGTAATATATATATATGGTAATATATCTAGTTTACAGAAAAAGAAACACGGATATCCCTCAATCTTTTTTATTGTTTATGTATTATCCCATAATATAGATGTACCATAATTTATTTAACCGTCCCTTCTATAACAAACATTTAGGTTGTCGATAAGAATGTCTTCATTTAAAAGAAGCATCAGCTACTGGGAAGCTAGTCACGGTGCAAATTAAGTCAGCTGCTAGTTCCAGGAAGATGGCGGAAGAGTAAGACGCGGAGATCACCTTCCTCCCCACAGATACACCAGAAATACATCTACACGTGGAACAACTCCTACAGAACGCCTACTGGATGCTGGCAGAAGACATCAGACCTCCAAAAAGGCAAGTAACTCCCCACGTACCTGGGTAGGGCAAAAGAAAAAAGAATAAACAGAGACAAAAGAATAGGGACGGGACCTGCACCAGTGGGAGGGAGCTGTGAAGGAGGAAAGGTTTCCACACACTGGGAAGCCCCTTCACTGGCGGAGGCTGCGGGTTACAGGGAGAAAGCTTCGGAATCGCGGAGGAGAGCGCAGCCACCGGGGTGCGGAGAGCAAAGCAGAAAGATTCCTGCACAGAGGATCAGGGCCGACCGGCACTCACTAGCCTGAGAGGCTTGTCTGCTCACCCGCCAGGGCAGGGCGTGGCTGGGAGCTGAGGCTGGGGCTTCGGTCGGAGCGCCGGGAGAGGACTGGGCTTGGCGGCGTGAACACAGCCTGCAGGGGGTTAGTGCGCCACGGCTAGACGGGAGGGAGTCCGGGGAAAAGTCTGGACCTGCCGAAGAGGCAAGAGACTTTTTCTTCCCTCTTTGTTTCCTGGTGCGTGAGGACAGGGGATTAAGAGCGCTGCTTAAAGGAGCTCCAGAGACGGGCACGAGCCGCGGCTAAAAGGGCGGACCCCAGAGACGGGCATGAGACGCTAAGGCCGCTGCTGCCGCCACCACCAAGAAGTCTGTGTGCGAGCACAGGTCACTATCCACACCCCCTTCCGGGGAGCCTGTGCAGCCCGCCACTGCCAGGGTCCCGGGATCCAGGGACAACTCACCCAGGAGAATGCACGGCAAGCCTCAGGCTGGTGCAACATCACGCCGGCCTCTGCCGCCGCAGGCTCGCCCCGCACTCCGTGCCCCTCCCTACCCCCGGCCTGAGTGAGCCAGAGCCCCCGAATCAGCGGCTCCTTTAACCCCGTCCTGTCTGAGCGAAGAATAGACGCCCTCCGGCGACCTACACGCAGAGGCGGGGCCAAATCCAAAGCTGAGCCCCTGGGAGCTGTGAGAACAAAGAAGAGAAAGGGAAATATCTCCCAGCAGCCTCAGAAGCAGCGGATTAAAGCTTCACAATCAACTTGATGTACCCTGCATCTGTGGAATACATGAATAGACAACTAATCATCCCAAATTAAGGAGGTGGACTTTTTTTCTACTTTTTCTCCCTTTTATTCTGAGCCATGTGGATGAAAGGCTCTTGGTGCTCCACCCAGGAGTCAGTGCTCTGCCTCTGAGGTGCGAGAGCCAACTGCAGGACACTGGTCCACAAGAGACCTCCCAGCTCCACATAATATCAAACGGAGAAAATCTCCCAGAGATCTCCATCTCAACACCAGCACCCAGCTTCACTCAACGACCAGCAAGCTACAGTGCTGGACATCCTATGCCAAACAACTAGCAAGACAGGAACACAACCCCACCCATTAGCTGAGAGGCTGCCTAAAATCATAATAAGGCCACAGACACCCCAAAACACACCACCAGACGTGGACCTGCCCACTAGAAAGACAAGATCCAGCCTCATCCACCAGAACGCAGGCACTAGTCCCCTCCACCAGGAAGCCTACACAACCCACTGAACCAACCTTAGCCACTGGAGACAGACACCAAAAACAATGGGAACTAAGAACCTGCAGCCTGCAAAAAGGAGACCCCAAACACAGTAAGATAAGCAAAATGAGAAGACAGAAAAACACACAGCAGATGAAGGAGCAAGATAAAAACCCACTAGACCTAACAAATGAAGAGGAAATAGGCAGTCTACCTGAAAAAGAATTCAGAATAATGATAGTAAAGATGATCCAAAATCTTGGAAATAGAATAGACAAAATGCAAGAAACATTTAACAAGGACCTAGAAGAACTAAAGAGGAAACAAACAACGATGAACAACACAATAAATGAAATGAAAAATACTCTAGATGGGATCAATAGCAGAATAACTGAGGCAGAAGAACGGATAAGTGACCTGGAAAATAAAATAGTGGAAATAACTACTGCAGAGCAGAGTGAAGAAAAAAGAATGAAAAGAACTGAGGACAGTCTCAGAGACCTTTGGCACAACATAAAACGCACCAACATTCGAATTATAGGGGTCGCAAATGAAGAAGAGAAAAAGAAAGGGACTGAGAAAATATTTGAAGAGATTATAGTTGAAAACTTCCCTAATATGGGAAAGGAAATTGTTAATCAAGTCCAGGAACCACAGAGAGTCCCATACAGGATAAATCGAAGGAGATATACGCCAAGACACATATTAATCAGACTGTCAAAAATTAAATACAAAGAAAACATATTAAAAGCAGCAAGGGAAAAACAACAAATAACACACAAGGGAATCCCCATAAGGTTAACAGCTGATCTTTCAGCAGAAACTCTGCAAGCCAGAAGGGACTGGCAGGACATATTTAAAGTGATGAAGGAGAAAAACCTGCAACCAAGATTACTCTACCCAGCAAGGATCTCATTCAGATTTGATGGAGAAATTAAAACCTTTACAGACAAGCAAAAGCTGAGAGAGTTCAGCACTACCAAACCAGCTCTACAACAACTGCTAAAGGAACTTCTCTAGGCAAGAAACACAAGAGAAGGAAAAGACCTACAATAATGAACCCAAAACAATTTAGAAAATGGGAATAGGAATATACATATCGATAATTACCTTAAATGTAAATGGACTAAATGCTCCCACCAAAAGACGCAGATTGGCTGAATGGATACAAAAACAAGACCCATATATTTGCTGTCTACAAGAGACCCACTTCAGACCTAGAGACACATACAGACTGAAAGTAAGGAGATGGAAAAAGATATTTCACGCAAATGGAAACCAAAAGAAAGCTGGAGTAGCAATTCTCATATCAGAAAAAATAGACTTTAAAATAAAGACTATTAGAACAGACAAAGAAGGACACTACATAATGATCAAGGGATCAATCCAAGAAGAAGTTATAAGAATTGTAAATATTTATGCACCCAACATAGGAACACCTCAATACATAAGGCAAATACTAACAGCCATAAAGGGGGAAATCGACAGTAACACATTCATAGTAGGGGACTTTAACACCCCACTTTCACCAATGGAGAGATCATCCAAAATGAAAATAAATAAGGAAACACAAGCTTTAAATGATACATTAAACAAGATGGACTTAATTGTTATTCATAGGACATTCCATCCAAAAACAACAGAATACACATTTTTCTCAAGTGCTCATGGAACATTCTCCAGGATAGATCATATCTTGGGTCACAAATCAAGCTTTGGTAAATTTACGAAAATTGAAATTGTATCAAGCATCTTTTCCGACCACAATGCTATGAGACTAGATATCAATTACAGGAAAAGATCTGTAAAAAATACAAACACATGGAGGCTAAATAATACACTACTTAATAACAAAGTGATAACTGAAGAAATCAAAGAGGAAATTAAAAAATACCTAGAAACAAATGACAGTGGAGACACGATGACCCAAAATCAATGGGATGCAGCAAAAGCAGTTCTAAGAGGGAAGTTTATAGCAATACATTCCTACCTTAATAAACAGGAAATATCTCAAATAAACAACCTAAACTTGCACCTAAAGCAATTAGAGAAAGAAGAACAAAAAACCCCCAAAGTTAGCAGAAGAAAAGAAATCCTAAAAATCAGATCAGAAATAAATGAAAAAGAAATGAAGGAAATGATAGCAAAGATCAATAAACCTAAAAGCTGGTTCTTTGAGAAGATAAACAAAATTGATAAACCATTAGCCAGACTCATCAAGAAAGAAAGGGAGAAGACTCAAATCAATAGAATTAGAAATGAAAAAGGAGAAGTAACAACTGACACTGCAGAAATACAAAAGATCATGAGAGATTACTGCAAGCAACTCTGCCAATAAAATGGACAACCTGGAAGAAATGGACAAATTCTTAGAAGTGCACAACCTGCCAAGACTGAATCAGGAAGAAATAGAAAATATGAACAGACCAATCACAAGCAGTGAAATTGAAACTGTGATTAAAAATCTTCCAACAAACAAAAGCCCAGGACCAGATGGCTTCACAGGCGAATTCTATCAAACATTTAGAGAAGAGCTAACACCTATCCTTCTCAAACTCTTCCAAAATATAGCAGAGGGAGGAACACGCCCAAACTCATTCTACGAGGCCACCATCACCCTGATACCAAAACCAGACAAGGATGTCACAAAGAAAGAAAACTACAGACCAATATCATTGATGAACATAGATGCAAAAATCCTTAACAAAGTACTAACAAACAGAATCCAACAGCACATTAAATGGATCATACACCATGATCAAGTGGGGTTTATCCCAGGAATGCAAGGATTCTTCAATATACGCAAATCAATCAACGTGATACACCATATTAACAAATTGAAGGAGAAAAACCATATGATCATCTCAATAGATGCAGAGAAAAGTTTTGACAAACTTCAACACCCATTTATGATAAAAACCCTGCAGAAAGTAGGCATAGAGGGAACTTACCTCAACATAATAAAGGACATATATGACAAACCCACAGCCAACATCGTCCTCAATGGTGAAAAACTGAAAGCATTTCCACTAGGATCAGGAACAAGACAAGGTTGCCCACTCTCACCACTCTTATTCAACATAGTTTTGGAAGTTGTAGCCACAGCAATCAGAGAAGAAAAGGAAATAAAAGGAATCCAAATTGGAAAAGAAGTAAAGCTGTCATTGTTTGCAGATGACATGATACTATACATAGAGAATCCTAAAGATGCTACCAGAAAACTACTAGAGCTAATCAATGAATTTGGTAAAGTAGCAGGATACAAAATTATGCACAGAAATCTCTGGCATTCCTATACACTAATGATGAAAAATCTGAAAGTGAAATCAAGAAAACACTCCCATTTACCATAGCAACAAAAAGAATAAAATATCTAGGAATAAACCTACCTAAGGAGACAAAAGACCTGTATGCAGAAAATTATAAGACACTGATGAAAGAAATTAAAGATGATACAAATAGATGGAGAGATATACATGTTCTTGGATTGGAAGAATCAACATTGTGAAAATGACTCTACTACCCAAAGCAATCTACAGGTTCAATGCAATCCCTATCAAATTACCACTGGCATTTTTCACAGAACTAGAACAAAAAATTTCACAATTTGTATGGAAACACAAAAGACCCCGAATAGCCAAAGCAATCTTGAGAACGAAAAACAGAGCTGGAGGAATCAGGCTCCCTGACTTCAGATTATACTACAAAGGTACAGTAATCAAGACAGTATGGTACTGGCACAAAAACAGAAAGATAGATCAATGTAACAGGATAGAAAGCCCAGTGATAAACCTACACACATATGGTCACCTTATCTTTGATAAAGGAGGCAAGAATATACAGTGGAGAAAGGACAGCCTCTTTAATAAGTGATGCTGGGACAACTGGACAGGTACATGTAAAAGTATGAGATTAGATCACTCCCTGACACCATACACAAAAATAAGCTCAATATGGATTAAAGACGTAAATATAAGACCAGAAACTATCAAACTCTTAGAGGAAAACCTAGGCAGGACATTCTATGACATAAATCATAGCAAGATCCTTTTTGACCCACCTCCTACAGAAATGGAAATAAAAACAAAAATAAACAAATGGGACCTAATGAAACTTAAAAGCTTTTGCACAGTGAAGGAAACCATAAGCAAGACCAAAAGACAACCCTCAGAATGGGAGAAAATATTTGCAAATGAAGCAACTGACAAAGGATTAATCTCCAAAATTTATAAGCAGCTCATGCAGCTTAATAACAAAAAAACAAACAACCCAATCCAAAAATGGGCAGAAGACCTAAGCAGACATTTCTCCAAAGAAGATATACAGATTGCCAACAAACACATGAAAGAATGCTCAACATCACTAATCATTAGAGAAATGCAAATCAAAACTACAATGAGATATCATCTCACACCAGTCAGAATGGCCATCATCAAAAAATCTAGAAACAATAAATGCTGGAGAGGGTGTGGAGAAAAGGGAACCGTCTTGCACTGTTGGTGGGAATGTAAATTGATACAGCCACTGTGGAGAACAGTATGGAGGTTCCTTAAAAAACTACAAATAGAACTACCATATGACCCAGCAATCCCACTACTGGGCATATACCCTGAGAAAACCATAATTCAAAAAGAGTCATGTACCAGAATGTTCATTGCAGCTCTATTTACAATAGCCTGGAGATGGAAGCAACCTAAGTGTCCATCATCGGATGAATGGATAAAGAAGATGTGGCACATATATACAATCGAATATTAGTCAGCCATAAAAAGAAACGAAATTGAGCTATTTGTAATGAGGTGGATAGACCTAGAGTCTGTCATACAGAGTGAAGTAAGTCAGAAAGAGAGAGACAAATACCATATGCTAACACATATATATGGAATTTATGGGAAAAAAATGTCATGAAGAACCTAGGGGTAAGACAGGAATAAAGACACAGACCTACTAGAGAACGGACTTGAGGATTTGGGGAGGGGGAAGGGTGAGCTGTGACAGGGCGAGAGAGAGGCATGGACATATATACACTACCAAACATAAGGTAGATAGCTAGTGGGAAGCAGCCGCATAGCACAGGGAGATCAGCTCGGTGCTTTGTGACCGCCTGGAGGGGTGGGATAGGGAGGGTGGGAGGGAGGTAGACGCAAGAGGGAAGAGATATGGGAACATATGTATATATATAACTGATTCATTTTGTTGTAAAGCAGAAACTAACACACCATTGTAAAGCAATAATACTCCAATAAAGATGTTAAAAAACAAAAAACAAACAAAAAAACAAATTAAGTCAGCTGGTGAGTGAACAATGAATCCATTTAAAATTTCGATTTTAGAAATCTTGCTTAAGTTTGTTGTTTAAAGTATTTGTTCACATGATGATACTACTGATGAAAAAGATGAGAGGAAATGATCACTCTTAGATTCTGCTAGGAAGGCTGGATATTAATGCATTTTTGCTGAGAAGGAATTTGGCAATATGTATCAAGAGTTTTAAAATGATTTTTCTCCTTTGATCCAGAAATTCCATTTCTGGGGATTAATTTCAAAGTTATAATAAATGCTGTAGAAAAAGATTTATGGATATAGATATTTAATAGTCTTAATAGGAAAAACATGGAAACATATACTAACTAGTGATTAAGTAAATTATGGCCCAATAATATGACTGAATTGTCAATATATCCAATACAACCTTGTTTTCAAAAATTTAGTTGTGCGAAATAACACTTACAATATAATGTCAAATGATAAAAGCTGGAGTTATCTCTTGAAATGCCTTCTTTACGCCTTAAATTTCAGTTTTCCATTAAGAAACACATTTTTACTAAAGAATAAAAATTACTATGATAATTTGTGCTGGAAGGGATAACAGGTATTTATGAAGGAAATGTCTTTAGCTCCTTCCTGTTGACACCGCTTATGGAAATTACTAAGGTTTCTAGGGGTGTCTTCAAATAAGGGAGCATCATTTTGTTTCAGTTTTTGTGGTGAGCTGGGACAGTATCTACTGGATATAATCCCCGGGGAAGGGAGGTCTCACTGTGGATAAGAGGATGAAGGACTCATTAGAACATTGTAGCATCTAACATGTTTGCTGAGTTGGAGTTTCTTGTGCATTTTTCAGATATATAGCACATTTTCCTCTCATCCCTTGACAGCATTCCTCCCATGACTGAGACAGGGGACAAAGCCCAAATCCACTACTCTGAAAACATTTTATAGATTTGTATTCTAGGTGAAATCACATATTGGAAAATTGCTGTTCAAACCTCAAAGTTTTGAGACTTAAAGGCAAATATGAGAGAAGCTATTTTCCTCTTTGAAGTTAAAACGTGAAAGGAAGCAGAAGTCTCAGAATTCTAACAGTTGAGGAGTAGTGAGGGAGCACAGAGCTTTATGTAGGGGTTATTTTATTTGGAACATAAATCTACCTATTATCTCTATCATCATTTTAACTTAAAAAATGTTAGAGAGAAAATTCTGATCTGTAGTTCAAATAAAACTGCTAGTAGTTTAACTCTATTCCTTTGGACCTACCATTACCTGATGGCAGGATGTCAGTGTTAGCTTCCATGACAGGTAAAAAAGGTCTGTAAGCTGAATAAGCAACTCTAAGGTGTAAGATGGAGGACTGTAGTAGACTGGTTCCCCGATTTCTAACTATTGATTGGGTAGCTTTATGTGTCCTAACCTTTTCCTCACTCCCCTCTTTATCTTCCCCTTCTTCTTTTCCTCCTCCTCATTCTTCTTCCTCTTCCTTATTTTAAATAGCTCCTTCCTCACCCAAACTCTGTGATTTTAGTCGTTTTTTTTTTTCATCTTTCCTACCACCACGAGAATGTCATTATCCCCACAGATTATCATCATCTTGGTATCACTTAGATTTCTATATTTTAAAAACATATTGAACATATTTGAGATTAATATGTCCCACATCAAAATCTAAGTGCTATCAGTCATGAAGATCATAACACCTCAGTCTTGGGATACAGGAATCAGAGTTCTTTCTGAGCATCTCTTGAATTGGAGGTGGGCAGGAAGCTTTCTTGCTTTCTGGCCATTAGCTGGAAGGAAGGGAGTCTGGGATTGCTTATGGCTATATTCACAGGCTTGCAGAAAAAAACCCAAAAACCCTATATATAATAGGGAAGAATAAGCCAAAACACAGAGAGAAGCAGAGATGAGTAACACACACACACACACAAACACACACACACACAGAGAGAGAGAGAGAGAGAGAGAGAGAGAGAAAGAGAGAAGCTTGCCACCCTTTTCCTTTTTGCAGTTGTAATATTTTTCCCTTTTATCATAAACTAATTTGGGCTGGATTTCTATTACTTGCAATCAAAGCGTTCTGACTATTTCAATGACCATATGGGATTAGCAGTCAGAATCAGATACAGCAGTAGGTATACGGAGTTATCCTTGGATATAATAACTTTACTTGTTTGTTTTTAAACTCCAAAGGAAAGATGAGTATTTAAGGAAGTAAAGCAGTAGGCACTTTGCAAAAGAAATATCAAACTTTGGTTTCTTTGAAACTGTTTAGCTTTGGGGAAGAGATGGAGATGATTAGGACAAGGAGTTTGACTTATAAATAAGAAATAAGAAGGGAGCAGCGAGACTCTTCTACAGCACAGAAGCTGTGTCTTGAAAAGGAAAAAAAGGAATTAATTTAGAATCCCAGGCATCCCACTTTTCATCTGCTCTCAGAAACAGAAATGTGATTGAATACATTATATAGTGATAATACAGAATTTGTCCTTTTCATATTTAAGAAGGATGAGTCTGTGGATAGATTTTTTTGCCTATCAGTTCAGATAAAGAAAATCCTCTTTCTGTCTTACATTCCTCATATCAGGAATGGTCCATGGATGCTGTGGGATACACTTTCCTTCCTTCTACAAACACCAGTCAAGATTTTTTCATCCTTCCTACCACCATGAGAAAGTTGCTATCCAAACAGACTATGATTATCTTGGTATTACTTAGATATACATATTTTTAAAAATATGTTCAACATATTTGAGATTAATGTATCCCACATCAAAATCTAAGTGGTATCAGTTCTAAAAGCCAGAAGTTTGTGGACAGTCAAGGCAAAGTGGTGGTCCTAAGGGTACTCAATGGAATTCTGAATTCCTAGAATGATCGGCTTCTCAGTTTCTAGTATGAGAGCTCACTCTAGTCTTCCTTTGACTAATGTAGAAGTGATATTTTAACAACTGACTCATCACCTGGAGATGCATCAAGTATTGCCTATAATTTGTATCTGGTGTAGATTATGAGTGGTGCAATATTTATTGGCTGAATGAATTTTCCAGCTTTTACATAGAAGGAAGCACAGATAAGGTATTATTTTAGAGCAAAGGCATCTACAATTTTATCTTAATTCCTTAATTTATGCACTGTTCCTCTTCTTCCTGGGGAGTAGGTTGGTAAAAAACTAAAATGATGATGGGTTATATTGTTGGTATGAATTAATCTGTTTATCATTATAAAATGTCCTTCTTTAACCTTGGTAATAGTCTTTATTCTGAAATCTCCTTTGTCTGATGTAATATAGCCACTCCAGCTTTCCTTTGATTAGTTGTTAGCATGGTGTACCATTTTTAATTCCTTTATTTTAGTCTATTAGTGTCTTCATATTTAAAGTGTGTTTCTCTTGGCAGCATGTGGTTGAACCTTGCTTTTTATCCAATATGATCATATCTGCTTTTTAATTGGGGTATTTAGACCATTTACATTTAATGTAAGTATTGATATGGTTGGTATAAATATACCTTCTTGTTCTTTGTTGTCTCAGCTATTGGGTGCTTCCCTTTTTCCTCTTTGCATGTCTTCTTTTGGATTAATTGAATATGATTCCGCTTCATATCTTTTGTTGGCTTGTTAGCTATAACACTTTGTTTTATTAATTTAGTGGTTGCTTTAGGATTTATAACATACATCTTTAATTTATTACACCCTTCAAGTAATATACCATTTTGCATATAGTGAAGAATCTTAGCAACAGTATACTCCCATTTTTTTCCCTCCTGAACTTTGTACTATTTTAGCACACCTTTCACTTTTATATATGTTATAAAAGTTACATGTTATAAATATAATACTACATTTTTTTCTTCTTTGTTTAAACCAGGGATTGGAAGACTTTTTCTATAAAGAGACAGTCAATATTTTAGGCTTTGAGTGCCATATGGTCTCTATTACAATTTGCCACTACCACTGTAGCTCAAAACAGCCATAGATAATACATGAATGAATAAGCATGACTGTGTTCCAATAGTACTTTATTTTAAAACTAGCAAGAAGGATTTGGTCTGTCTTAGTCCATTTGGGCTGCTATAACAAAATACCAAAGACTCAGCTTATAAACAACAGAAATTTATTTCTCACAGTTTTGGAGTCTGAAAGTCTGAGATCAGGGTGCCAGCACTGTCAGGTGGAGGCCCTTTCCAGGTCATAGACTTCTGGCTTTATCTTCACATGACAGAAGGGGTTACGGATCTTTCTGGAGCTCCTTTTATAATGTACTAATTCAATTCACGAGGGTTCCACCCTCATGACCTTAGCACCTCCCAAAGACACCACCTGCTAATACCATCACCTTTGGGCATTAGGATCTCAACATGTGAATTTTGGGGGAGACACAGATATTCAGACCATAGTGTGGTCTGTGGGCTGCCTTTTGCTAATCCCTGGTTTAAATAATCAATTATCTTTTTAAAGATCTTACTGGTGTTCTTCATTCCTTTATGTAGTTTCACATATTCCTCTGGTATAATTTTCCTTCTGCCTGAAGGACTTACTTTAACATTTCTTGACATGTAGATCTGTTGATGTCAAATTCTTGCAGCTTTTGTATGTCTGAAATATTCTTAATTTCACCTTCATTTGTAAAAGGTATTTTTCTGGGTTTAGAAGTCTAAGTTAACAGTATTTTCCTTTTGTCTTTTAAAAATGTTGCTGCACTCTTTTCATACAAGTGTTTCCAACAAGAAATCTGCTGACATTCTTGTCTTTATTCCTGTTTACATGAAACTTGTATACTATACTTGGTGTAGTTTTCTTCATGTTTCTTGTACTTGGGATTCATTAAACTTCTTGGCTCTATAGCTTTATAGTTTTCATCAAATAAAGAAAAACTTTGACCATTATTCTTCAAATATCTGCACCCTCCAACATTTGAGGGATCCATTCATTTGTGATTTAGGACTCCTGATGCTTTCCTCTCCTCTCCTTCTCCTCCTCCTCCTTTCCCTTCTCTACCTCTTCCTTCTCTTTCCCCTCCTACACATTCTCTTTCTGTGATTCATTTTGGAGAGTTTCTATCACTATGTCATCAAGTTACTAGTCTTCTCTTCTGCATTGTTTAATTGGCCATTTATCTCAGCCAGTGTATTTCTCATTTTATACATTTTAGTTTTTAATTCTAGAAGTACAATTTGGGACTTTAAAAAGTATCTTCCATGTCTCTAGTTAACGTTTTAACATATGGAATACCATTATAATATCTGTTTTAATTTCCTTTTCTGCTAACTTTAACATTTATGTCAGCTCTGGGTGGATTTTTGTTGAGTGACTTTTCTCCTCATTATGGGTTATATTTCCCTGTTTCTTTGCATGTGTGACTAGATGCCAGACATGGATTTTTACCTTGCTGGATTCTAGAGATCTTTATATCCCTATAAATTTTCATGAGTTTTGTTCTGGATGCAATTATGTTACTCGGAAATAGTTTGATACTTTTGGGCCCTGCTTTTGTGATCTATTAGGTGGGTCTAAAGTAGTTCTCAGTTTAGAGATCACTATGCCCCACTACCAGACTCTTTTTGGGTATTCTACTCAAGCCCCCATGATTTACAAAGTTTTCCAAACTGCCCATGTAAGGTCAGGCATTGTTCCTTCTAATTCTTTTGGGTGGATTTTTCCACAGTCTCAGGTAGTTTCCTCACATGCATATGTTGATCTGTACTTAGCTAAATAATCTAAGTATTTTCAGATTCCAAAGTTCTCTCTCTGAACTATTCTTTCCTTACCAGTAGTCTGTTCTCCAATCGCTGTGGTCTTTCTGGACTTTCAGCTTCATTTCTTCAACTTAGGATGTTGGGAGGAGTCCAGGGGGCTCTGTCTGTTTTCCTTCTCCCTGCATTGAACTCTGTCAAGGAGTGGGGTAATTGTAGCCCTTACCTTATTCATTTCCCATCTCTCACGGAGCACTGTTATTATTTGCCTGATGATTTCCAGTATCTTGAAAACCATCTTTTCATATGTTTTGTCCATTTTTTGGTTGTTTCAGGGGGAGGGTAAATTGGTCCCACTCCAGACTTTCAGTGACACGTATTCCAGAGTGCCAACCAGCCAAGGCAGTAGGTATCACACTGTAGTGGTTAAAATTTTAAGTGTCTTAAGGGCACCTAGTAAATAAATTTTTTTTCTTTGCTCATATTTAGAATAAATAAGAGACAGCTGTGGAGTCACAGAGATGGCGACTATGAGATCTGCTCCTTTCTTATAAAAGTTGGAGAAAGTAGCTAAGGTTTGCAGTCACCTCACTAACATTTTACCTTGATTTAGATAGACTTACGTAGTCACAGGTAGCATGATCAAACACAAGCCAACCCCAGAGGCCAGCCCAGATAAATATGCAGCCTGAAGGGGCAATGAAAGTTTCCCCAAGGCAGGTAGGGAAATGCCAAAAGGAAAGAGAAGAAGGAGCTGGGTGAAGCTCTATCTCCCAAATTCTACAGATAAGTAACTCCTCCTCCCCTGGGGACACCTAGTGTGGACTTTGAAAGAGGCTTGGGATGTTGTTATAAGAAAGGTCCCTACCTGTGGGGACCTCCTCCTCCCTGGAGGAGTAATCTTGTCCTAACTTAACACTGAAGTTCTCGAAGCTATTCAATTCAAAGACACATACAAGGATGTCCCCAGTGTGAAGTTTGAGCTCAGACCTTACTCCAACAATGCTACTTGCTGGAGCATCCCCCCTGCATCAGTGCAATAGTTAGTAAAGTATTTGGGAAACATCCTGCCAGCCTGGAGACCTACAGTCCTGTGATAATTTGCTTGCTGTCTGCCATCCGTCCATTGTTGATTTCAGATCATAGGAGGATTAAAACACATTCCTCCTCCCAAGTGCCTGGTAATCCAATCTAAGCCGAGGGCTTTAAAAGCTCAATAACAATAAACCCCCATTCATTTCACCTCAGTTAACTGGGAATCAACCAGCAGGCTGATAAGGGCTAGGCTGAAATTTACCTTTGCTTTGAAAGGCTTTCTCCTTACAGAAATCGTACAGATTCATATATCACTGATGAATATAGATGCAAAAATCCCCAACAAAATACTAGCAAACAGAAACCAACAACACATTACAGGATCATACACCATGATCAAGTGGGATTTATCCCAGTGATGGAAGGATTCTTCAATATATGCAAATCAATCAATGTGATACATGATATTAACAAATTGAAGAATAAAAACAATATGATCATCTCAATAGATGCAGAAAAACCTTATGACAAAATTCAACACTGATTTATGATAAAAACTCTCCAGAAAGTGGGCATAGAAGGAACCTACCTCAACATAATAAAGGTCATCTACAAAAAACCCACAGTGAACATCATTCTCAATGGTGAAAAACTGAAAGCATTTCCTCTAAGATCAGGAACAAGACAAGGATGTCCACTCTCGCCACTATTATTCAACATAGTTTTGGAAGTCCTAGCCACAGCAATCAGAGAAGAAAAAAGAAATAAAGGAATACAAATTGGAAAAGAAGAAGTAAAACTGTCACTGCTTGCAGATGACATGATACTATACATAGATAATCCTAAAGATACCACCAGAAAACTACTAGAGCTAATCAATGAATTTGGTAAAGTTGCAGAATACAAAATTAATGCACAGAAATCTCTTGCATTCCTATACACTAACGATGAAAGATCAGAAAGAGAAATTAAGGAAACAATCCCATTCACCATTGCAACAAAAAGAATAAAATACCTAGGAATAAGCCTAGCTAAGGAGGTAAAAACCTGTACTCAGAAAACTGTAAGACACTGATTAAAGAAATCAACAGTGACACAGATGGAGAGATATACCATGTTCTTGGATTGGAAGAATCAATATTGTGAAAATGACTATACTACCCAAAGCAATCTACAGATTCAATGCAATCCCTATCAAATTACCAACGGCATGCTTTTTACATAACTAGAACAAAAAATCTTAAAATCTATATGGAGACACGAAAGACCCTGAATAGCCAAAGCAAACTTGAGGAAAAAAAAATGGAGCTGGAGGAATCAGACTCCTTGACTTCAGACTATATTACAAAGCTACAGTAATCAAGACATATGGTACTGGCACAAAAACAGAAATACAGATCAGTGGAACAAGATAGAAAGCCCAGAGATAAACCCACACACCTATGGTCAACTAATCTATGACAAAGGAGGCAAGGATACACAATGGAGAAAAGACAGTCTCTTCAATAAGTGGTGCTGGGAAAACTGGACAGCTACATGTAAAAGAATGAAATTAGAACACTCCCTAAAACCATACACAAAAGTAAACTCAAAAGGTATTAAAGACCTAAATGTAAGACCAGACACTATAAAACTCTTAGAGGAAAACATAGGACAAGCACTCTTTCACATAAATCACAGCAAGATCTTTTTTGACCCACCTCCTAGAATAATGGAAATAAAACCAAAAATAAACAAATGGGACCTAATGAAACTTAAGAGCTTTTGCACAGCAAAGGAAACTATAAATAAGATGAAAAGACAACCCTCAGAATGGGAGAAAATATTTGCAAATGAAGCAAGGGATTAATCTCCAAAATATACAAGCAGCTCATGCAGCTCAATTTCAAAAAAACAAACAACCCAATCAAAAAATGGGCAGAAGACCTAAATAGACATCTCTCCAAAGAAGACATACGGATGGCCAAGAGGCCCATGAAAAGCTGCTCAACATCACTAATTGTTAGAGAAAATGCAAATCAAAACTACAATGAGGTATCACCTCATACCGGTTAGAATGGGCATCATCAGAAAACCTACAAACAATAAATGCTGGAGAGGGTGTGGAGAAAAGGGAACCCTCTTGCACTGTTGGTGGGAATGTAAATTGATACAGCCACTATGGAGAACAGTATGGAGTTTCCTTAAAAAGCTAAAAATAGAATTACCATATGACCCAGCAATCCCGCTGCTGGGCATATACCCAGAGAAAACCATAATTCAAAAAATACATGTGCCCCAATGTTCATTGCAGCACTATATATAATAGCCAGGTCATGGAAGCAACCTAAATGTCCATCAACAGACAAAGGGATAAAGAAGATGTGCTACATATATACAATAGAATATTTCTCAGCCAGAAAAAGGAATGAAATTGGGTCATTTGTAGAGATGTGGATGGACCTAGAGATTGTCATACAGAGTGAAGTAACTCAGAAAGAGAAAAACAAATATCGTGTATTAACGCATATATGTGGAATTTAGAAAAATGGTACAGATGAACCTATTTGCAGGCCAGGAATAGAGACACAGATGTAGAGAACAAATGTATGGACACCAAGGGGGGAAGCGGGCAGGGGGTCGGATGAATTGTGAGATTGGGATTGACATATATACACTAATATGTATAAAATATATAACTAATAAGAACCTGCTGTATAGCACAGGGAATTCCACTTCGCTGTACAACAGAAACTAACACAACATTGTAAAACAACTATACCTCAATAAAAAAAAAAGAAGAAAAGGCTTTCTTCACACACATTGAAAATTGATTGGGTAAATAGAACATCAGGTGAATGATGGGGGGAAAAAAGCACAAGGAGAAAGAGACATTAAATTGCTCTCATGATAAAAACAGCCTTTTACCAATAAGTAAGAACAGTCTCATAGCAGTGGAAAGGGTGGAAAGGGCTAGACTTTTAGAGTCCTGAGTACTTGTTCTAGCTCTTCCTTAACAACTGTGCCACCCAAGCATGCTGCTTCCCCTCCCTGGGACTCAGTTGGTTCCACTATAAAATCAGAAGTTATTCTCCATGGACTTTTATAACTTAATACAATGATAACAATTGATATGCTCAATTTAAAATAAACCCTAAGTTTTCATTAAGGCAGGCAACCCCACTGAAACAGTGTAGTAGGAAGGACTACTCTGTCCTAAGACATCTAGATAAATCACCATAACCCCAGGAGGCCAGTCTCTCCCAGTTCTAATCTGTTCCTCTCACTTTTGCCAGCGATATTTCCAAGAGTCAGTTATGACCTTGTCTATTCCCATTTGGTGGCTCTCAGGCCCTCATGATAAAGTCCATACTCTCTAGCAAGGCACATAAGAGTGCCCACAAAATCTCCTGCTTTGGGATTTGCTCATCACCCAGGCCTTAGGTGCCAGCCTGCTGGATTCTGTATATACAGTTCCCAGGATGCTCTCCACTCCTTCAGACTCAGTGTGTTCGCCTATGCTGTTCCCCTGTTTTGCCCAGGAACTGTTACAAGTCCTCCAAATCTCAGCTCAAGCAACAGCTCTTTGTAAATTCTCCCCCAACCCCACCATGCAGAGTTGGTGATTTCCTCCTCAGTGTTTTCCTCATGTACAATCAAGAGGTGGCATGTTTGCCTCTTCTGATAGACTATGGATTCCTTAAGCATAGAGGTTTTGTCCTACTCCATCTTTGTATGTTTGAAGTCCAGCATGGGAATACAAAAGGGCTTATTGCATGGATGAATTAAAACAGCATTTAAAAGTAATAAAGAGGCAATTTTATAACTATGCCATAATTTAGAAATTTCCTTATTTGAGACTGGCTTTCCCCTGATAATCTGAGTTACTGAAGGGTACTTACATTTCTGAGGATTCTCTAAGAACTGTTAGTCAGGAATAGTTTGCATTGAAAATTGCATTTAAGATGAAGAAAGGGTTTAGTTAGTAAACTGAGACTAGATGTTAAAGAAAAGTCATTTGGAAAAAGTCATGAGCAATTTTTTTTAACAGTATTTTTATCAGCCCACAATAGTAGAGTCTGGTTTACTTGATTTTATGCTAAGCAGAGTCATAGCCATGTTTCTACAATTAGAAATTGTAATTGATGGTTCTATAAATGAGTGGGTTTCCCCAGAGTCTATACATTTTTGGCCCATGGAGATGAGGTGTTTGGGGAGAGGCTTAGGGCCATCTGTTGGGGCTGCTGAAAATGGAATTCAAGCATTGGGTGATAGTGCTTTCAACTCAAAGTTTTTTTTTTTTGATACTATGAATTTCCAGATTTATATATGAGAAAACTGACGTTCAGAAAGGTGCTTCATATTGATTGAGTGAATTCAGAGTTCCTAGATCTTGGCACTATTGACATTTTGGACTGAATAATTCTTTGTTTTTAGAGGCCAGGCTGCATGTTATAGATGTTTAACCACATCCCTGGGTTTTCCCCACTAAATGCCCATCCCTAGTTGTGAAAAAGACCTCACTCCATATGTTAACAACAGGGAAAGAAAATTGCCCCATTAAGAACCACTGGATTAAATGAATCAATTAATAAACCTTACCTGAGGAAAGCTGAAAGGCTGCATTAAGTCCATGATTAAGTTTTTCTTTTTGAGTTGGTGTTAAAATTAATTAGATTCAATAAACATACATTGCACATTTGTCTGTGAGGCTGGGAGGCAATGAACAAGACACTGTCCTAGGTGCTGTGAAATTGTAGAGAGCTGAAGAAGAACTCCTCTGTCCCTTTAAAAACCTACACCACCTTACAGGGTGGTGGGGAGGGTTCAGTGAATTAAAGTGAGATCATTGCAGACAAGTCAGTATCCTCTTTGCTTGTACAACCAGTGCCCGAACAGTAGTTGTCAATCCATTCTTGCACCTTAGTGATCAAGCACATGATATTCTACATCCATAGTAAACTTTGACTAGGTGTATAAGGGGCATACACATAATCGTTACTACTTTTAGTTATTCTTTAGAAAATATTACATCAAAAAACAACAGAGAAGCCTGACAGAAGTATTGTTTTCATTGATGCATAAAATAAAGGAAAATATATAGATCCCATTTCCAATCTTTGAAAAGTTTGATAAATCTTGTTTTGATAAGCCAAAGGGAAGACACAGAGTGGAAAAATGGGGAATGGACAGTATTGGGGAGCAGATTCTGTCACTTCATCTTTAGCTGGTAGAACCAAGGCAATCAGAAGGGTCCATCAAGTGTAATATGATTCAGGGGTTCATGCCCTAGCTCTGATGCTCATTGGCCATGAGGCCCAAGCTCAATCTCTACAGGGTGGTTGTAAAAATTAAGCATATATGCATATATATATATATATATATATACATATACACACACACACAATGGAATTTTACTCAGCCATAAAAAGAAATGAAATCGGGTCATTTGTAGAGATGTGGATGGACCCAGAGTCTGTCATACAGAGTGAAGTCAGAAAGAGAAAAACAAATATCATATATTAACGCATATATGTGGAACGTAGAAAATGGTACAGATGAACCTATTTGAAGGGCAGGAATAGAAACGAAGACGTAGAGAACAGACGTGTGGACACAGTGGGGGAAGGGGATGGTGGGTTGAATTGGGAGATTAGGTTTGACATAAATACACTACCATGTGTAAAACAGGTAGGTTGTAGGAACTTGCTATATAGCACAGGGAGCTCAGTTCAGTGCTCTGTGATGACCTAGGTGGGTGGGATGGGGATGATGGGGGGAGGGAGGTCCAAGAGGGAGGGGATATAGGTATACATGCAGCTGATTCACTTCACTGTACAGCAGAAACTAACACAACATCGTAAAGCAATTATACCACAATAATAAAAAGCTAAGCAACTAATACATAGTATCTGGCACATGATAGGCAATTCTAAATTGGAGTTTTATTTTCTTCTTAAACCTCTTAAGCATTTAGTAACTCACTCATTCACTCAACATTGAGACCCTACAGACACGTGTCAACAGAGAGCCATCGTGCTGTATTAGAAAGTGGGCTAGAAATGCAGGCAGAGGCCAGATTGTGGGCATCCTCGAAGAGCATGCTTTTTGGTGGACAATGGGGGCAACTGAAGGTTTTTTGGGAAGGAAGTGATAGGAAGTGATCCATTTTCAACTCATTTACATAAAATAACTACCACTATTCCTCTCTCTCTCCCCTGCTTCCCTCTCTTCTTCTGGCATTTCTATAACATTCTATAATTTTTGTTAAGCTTTTGTTCCCATTAGTTAATTTGATCCCCAAAGCAATATACCAGTGTATGCATTATTACTATCTACATTTTACCACTGAGAAAACGGACATTCATGCAATTGGACCAAGATTACACGGCTGGTAAGAGGCTGAATTTATACTTGAACCCCAATCTTAGTATTCCAAGCCTTCTCCTGTTTCTTCTATACTCCACCATCACAGGAAAATAAAAACCAATATAGGGCTTGTGTGTTATCTACCCACCAGGGAAAAATTCAGAACATCCCTAAATACCTTGCTTCCAGGCCATAAGAATAACAACTAGACTCAGAATAACTTTATCTTTGGGTTTTGTTTCAGTACTATTTATTTAGTGATTGTTCTCTAAGTGTCTTTCTGATGGCTATCATTCGATTTACAGACCCACTAGGAAAAGAAGTAATTTCAAACTGTTATTATTTCACAAAATAGCACTGTGTTTTAACTGTGCCAATTTTGTCCCTGCCCCAATGCCTTTAAGAATGTGCTTTCTGGACCCATATCTATTGTAGATAGTGTTCTGAACACTTTGTAGCATTACTAAATCTTAGTTTAGTTTAGCATCGCTAGTAAATCCTGCTTAATTTTTCATAGGGTTCACTGCACAGAAATGGGGTACATCTTGTTAGCTAAAGCTATTAGGTTTCAGCTCTCCACCCATGCTATTAGCACTGGATAAAAACCTCAGGATTCGTGGGGTCTAGTTGTCTCTACAGATAAAGACACTGGGACCCAAACAGGGAAATGGACTAACTCAGGGTCTGAAGGGAGGTAGTGACAGAGGCACTACTCTAACTTAGTTTACCTACCTCCTGGTTACCCTTGTGACTCTTAAGAATGGCCCATGGGCCAGCAGCATCATTGAAACCTGTGAGATGTTAGAAATGCAGAATTTGGGGCCCTACCCCAGGTTTACTAAATCAGAATCTGAACTGTAGCAAGATATCCAGATGATTTCTATGTATATTAACGTTTAAGAAGCACTGCTTTATATTAAGTCGAGCTTTTGCTTGTGTAGGTATTTGTAGCTTTGTGTAAGTGTATGTGTGTGAGGGTCAACAGGGAAAGGAAAGGAAGAGGTCAGGGCAAGGGGGAGAGGAAGAGGGAGGGAGAGAGAAAATGACTGTTGACTGATTCTGGGGAAGTGTGTGCTGGAGATAATGAAATGTCCACATGCTGTCCTTTAAACACTTGACACATGGGGCTGGCATTCAGGTCTGAAATCTAGGGAGGGAGACTAATCTGTATGCAGGGCATTTCTAAATAGGTGGTGGATAAAACATGGAGGGAACGAGATTATCCAGAGGTAGGTGGAAGGAAACACTAATATTTGGGAGCTGGCAGACCAGCTAAAAGAGATGTCAAGGAAAGGCCAGGACTTAGCAATGGGGACCTCAGTGTCCTAGAAGCCATGAAGAAGTGCTTTTAATTCTTTGGTTAACGTTGTCAAATAACAACAACAACAAAAAAGATCAGAGAGATGAAAACTGAAAATTCTCCTTTATATTTCATACCTAGGAGGCCTTTGGTTAGTTGGTTAGGGGCCCCATCTAAAACCCGTGTCCTCTGATTGCAGAACTTTTCTTTGGGCAGATGTTTCAAATACTAACCTCAGGCCATTCTTGTCCTTGGTGGTGGGACCTTCAGTGCTTCATCTGCCACTTCTGCTGCTGCTGCTTCTGGCCTCCCTCCTGCCTCTCTGCCTCTGAATTCTTGGCCCTTGTCTTGCCTCTTAGTCACTGGACTAAACTTCCCATCTGACCCTTTTTCTGCTCTTCTGTGTGCCACCTTTTTCAGACCACCAGTGCCTCCTAACTTAGGTTTGCTGGGACTGATTTCCACCACCTGATTGCTTCTATTCCCATCAACTCCCAACATATATTCCTTAAACTGAAATGATCTGAGCTGTTAAGTCCCCACACAAAATAACTGGGGCACCAAACTCTGTTTAGAGAGTTGTTCTAAACACTTAATGTGATAGGAACATCTCCTCTCTTAGAGTAAGTATAGTTTAAAATAAGCCACAGGGGGAAGATGGGCTCCTAGAAAGAAGCCCAGATTTGCCCTTGGTGCCAATGGCTTAGCTGGTGCATCAGGAGAGAAGTATGAAAAGTTTAAACCATTTACTCCAACACAATTACCTGTACATAATTTTTAATGGGTTTTTTTGGGCATTAGCATGATTCTGGAGGAAAATAGAAGGGATTTTTCAATTTTTGAAAATAGCCGGTAGAACTTAGATTCCTAGTTACTGCTTTAAAAACAGGATTATTGAAAGTTGCTGTACAAAGTCTCCAGTTGCTGGCTGCCTTCTCTCTTTTAGGCTGGACTGGTGACATTAGTTCTTGATGTCAAAGACATTAGCACGGTTATGAAAAGTCAGGAGGAGGAAGGATGTCAAGAATGGGTAAGACCAGACAATGTCATTGACGTCAGCCCCAAGCTACACTTTTTTTGTGTGGGACGCTAACTAGGTACCTTCACACATCACCTTGTTTAGGTCTCACAACAACCATCTGGAGTAGGTGTTATTATCTCCACTTTGTAGACACGACTCAGCAAAGGTGCATAGCATGTTAGTGGCAAGAAGCAAGATGCTAACATACTGCGTATTGAGTCTATGTATAATGGGGTGATTTTTAAACTTGGGTCAGAGTCAATGGAAAAGAAGTATTATAGAGTAAAAGAGTCAGCAGAAAAAAAATATTAAAAAGGAGTATTTTCTGTATTTCCTTTATAAAATTTTACAAGCCTACTATAATTCAACCGAGGTTAAGTTCGTCCTTCTAAACATATCATTCAAGGAAAGGGCTCTAGGATGATGGCAAAGGAGAATTTTCCCCAAATTAAAGATCCTGGGCCATCCGGATCCTCTCTCAGCTCTGCACTTCCATTTAGGCGTCAATGGCTGTTGCCAACACCTGGACTGTTTATCTGCTCTGCTCAGCATCTTTCTACATCCACTTATCATCTTCAATAAGTGCCCTTCTTGAAGTCATCTACGAAGCCATTTAGGTGCCATGAGCCTCAGCTTCTCCATCTATGACTTGGAAATGATAGAACTAACCCATGAGATCATTTGGTGTTTGAATCACATAAGGTGAAACTTATGTGGCAATTTTGATAAAGAGTAATGGAAAAATATGTAACATTGAGGACAGCAACTAGCCCACTTGAAAACTAGTGCAAAACTTTTTAGAGGGCTTCCCTGGTGGCACAGTTGTTGAGAGTCCGCCTGCCGATGCAGGGGGCACGGGTTCGGGCCCTGGTCCAGGGAAGATCCCACATGCCGCGGAGCGGCTGGGCCCGTGAGCCATGGCCGCTGAGCCTGCGCATCCGGAGCCTGTGCTCCGCAACGGGAGAGGCCACAACAGTGAGAGGCCCGCGTACTGCAAAAAATTAAAAATAAATACCTTTAAAAAAAAAAAACTTTTTAGAAAGACATTTTGGTTCATTGAATGAAAAATCTTATAAATGTCAGGTGGATTCAACGACTAAAAACTAAAAGAAAGTGGCTGAAACAAACCGAATTTCTGAAAGAAACATAGAAAAACTTGTTTAAAGCTGTTTCAAAAATGGCTCACTAGGGCTGTCAGGATGGCCGAGTGGTCTAAGGCACCAGACTCAAGATAAAAAAAAAAAAAAGGCTCACTAGCCCAATGCGTTTAGTGACTATTTGTCTCATGTGTAGAAACTGCTCTTTAAGTATAAATGAGGCAACTCAATGAGAGACATTTGAGACATTTCTGGTACTTGGCTGTCCTTTAGATATTGTCATCAGTTCTCGTCATGCTCATATACCAGTTATCTTATATTTCTCTTGATGCAGTGATTAAAATAAGCATTTTATCAGAATGTGCATGCCTCTTTTCATAATTATACTTTAATTTAATAAATGCTAATTTAGTGCCTTATAAATGTAGTCCATAGTATTAGGCATTGTGTAGAACAGTCACACAAAACTTGTCTTCATCATGAGTTCTATTTTAAGTGTAAGTCTCATGAGGGTGGACACTGTTTTATTCACATTTTGCATATGTAGCCAAGGCGGGGTGTGGTAGTTTAAGAGGCCAGGGAAACTATAAGTAATTTTAGGTTGCTTAGAGACTCTGCGTTAAGTAAGACATAAATCAGGAATTAGACAAGGGCTGGGGTATTTATGTATTGTTTGAATATATTATGTTGCAAATGGAGAAAGCTGCTAGCACAGGATGGATGGTGGATGGAGATTTAAGTCTTTCTCTGGAGTTGTGGTAGACTCTGGCTTTAATTACTTCTAAAGCAGGTGAAAGGTTTTGTGGCTTTCTCATTGTATGGAGTGAGAATAGACTTCTTCTCTTGACTTTGCTAAAGTTCCATCACTAGACCATAGCAAGCAGGAAATGAAAATCTTTGTAAAATAAAGGCAACTAAAACAGCATTTGATGGAAAGGTGGAGGAGGAAGAGCTGGTATAAGGGAAAGACTTGGGGCAGTGATAAGCAGGGTGTTTCTTTTGTAAATTGTGCAGCTTGGTTGGAAAAGTATTCTTGCTGAGCACCCTCCCTAGGCAAGGTGGCCAAAAAAGTAATAAATGTGAAAATATGTGCTTTATTGATCTGTTTCATATTTGGAGTGTGATGGGACAGGTGACATCATTCTCCTCAAACTTGGAGGGGCCAACAGAGGGGAACCTGGTGAGGCCCTGGACTATTCTTGAATGACTGACACAGTCAGGTGCTTAATTTTTTTTTTTTTTTTAGCGGTACGCGGGCCTCTCACTGTTGTGGCCTCTCCCGTTGCGGAGCACAGGCTCCGGACGCGCAGGCTCAGTGGCCATGGCTCACGGGCCCAGCTGCTCCGCGGCATGTGGGATCTTCCCAGACCGGGGCACGAACCCATGTCCCCTGCATCGGCAGGCGGACTCTCAACCACTGCGCCACCAGGGAAGCCCAGGTGCTTAATTTTTATAAAACAAATAATAATAAACATCAGTCTGAGGGGCACTGGAAAGAAATCAAAAGTGAGAAGACAAGGTTAAAGGTCTGACTCCCTCATTAATTACCTATGTGATCTTAGGGAAATAATGCTGAGCTCAACTTCCTAGTCAAGGAAATGGACCTAAGAATACCTTACCTAATAGATATAAGGATCATGTGATGATGCTGTGAAGCCCCTTATAAGCTACAAATTGTCCTATAAAATTTGCTATCTCTAATTGTGAACAAGTGGGTGTCATTGTAGGGCAGGGTAAGTTGAGGTGGTTTCATTGCAAATCATATTTCCTTCTTTTCAAATATAAAATTATGTCTACTGGTGCATATACAATAAATCTTTTCTTAACATTTTCTTTTAAATGACCCTCCACTTTGCCCTAAAGTCTGACCAAATGTGGTCTCAACAGAATTCTTTGTAAAAAGTTTGGAGACTGACTTGTCAGAGCTGTATCATAGTTTAGTTTTGTTGGAGTATAATTTGTCTTTCTATAATCCCACATCTTTCTTGGTTTTATTCAAGTCGTTCAACTACTAAAAATTAATCTCCCTGAGACCGCTCCTTACAGACCTATCAGGAAACAGCAGCAGAATGTCATAGAGCCAACATTAGACACTGAGGTAAGAGGACAATGAACTTTCTTCCCTAGATTTCTAGTTGTCTCTGGTGGACCAATTGAAAGTTGATCACTATGATGATAAGAAAGAAAAATGGAGGTAGAAGAGAGATGGCTAACAGAGGGTGTGCTCAGGTAGCTCTTAATCATAAACTGAACAAAACAGTTTGTTTACTTTTGGGAGTTTTTTAAACAAGGCACTTAAAATGGAGAGCTTGAAAAATTCTCAGAAAGAAATTCATCTGCAGTAACACAGGATGGAAATGCCTGGGCCAGTAAAATAAGACATTTCTGTTGCGCTGGGTAACTGGATATGAAATCTTCAAGAAATTATAAAGAGTGATTTAGTTGTGCCTCTAGTGTTATGGGAAATAACTTATTGACGTAGCAGGTTTTGTAACTTGAGCTGATTCTACAAGATGGCTCTAAAATGTTAGAAACCAGACAAGAGCGTGAAGATTAATAAGTTATACTGATCCCTAAGGTGTTGACTGTGTCTATTCAAGGTTGTTACGAAAGTTTGAAAATGTATGAAGTTTTTGACTTACTGGTCATTAAAGTACTAAAAGAATTCTGTCCAAGTTAGCTTTGCAGTTTCAGTGAGAAAGCCAAGCCAACTGGAACAGATTTTCTCCCCTCATTTTGCCTCCTCTGTTTATTTCCTGATTGGCAGATGGACAGATGTGTGAATGTAAATGCAAACCACTCTGACAGGTACTGGAAAGAAAGAGTTGCTTATGATGATAAAGTATCTGCACTCAGCATGCTTCTACTGTGCCTGTGTTATATACAGGTGGATGTATAATGCACATTATTGGCTTCTGTCTTAGCTAACAAAAACCTGTGCTCACACAGCAGGGAATTATATGCAATTAAGTTTTTTCTTTTTCTCAGGTTTATTGAGGTGTAATTGCAAATTAAAAAAATATATATATATATTTAAGGTATGCAATGTGATATTTTGATAATCAAGCTAATTAGCATGTTCATCACCTCATATAGTTACCAAATTTTTTGTGCATGGTGAGAACACTTATGGTCTTCTCTCTTAGCAAATTTCAAGGATACAATACAGTATTATTAACTATAGGCAAAAGCTTGTACAGCAGATCTCTAGAAGTTATTCATCTTGTGTAACTGACACTTTATACTCATTGAATAGCAACTCTCCATCTCCTCCTCCCCTAGTGTCTAGCAACTACCATTGTACTTGCTGTTCCTATGAGCTTGACTTTCTTAGATTCCACATATAAGTGAGATCATATGTGTCTTTCTGTGTCTGGCTTATTTCAATTAGCATAATGACCTCCAGGTTTATTCATTTTGTTGTAAGTGGTAAGATTTCTTTATTTTTAATGGATGAATAATATTCCATTGTACGTGTATGTGTGTGTGTATGTATTTATATACACAAATGTGTATATATATATATATATATATATATATATACACACACATACACAAATGAATGGATTAAGAAGACATGAGATATATATATATATATATAGGTTGGCCAAAAAGTTCGTTTGGGTTTTTCCATACCATCTTAGGGAAAACCCGAAAACTCTATGTATATCTTTATCCACTCATTTGTCAATGGGCACTTAGGCTGTTTCCTTGTATCTTGGCTACCATGAATCATGCTGCAATGAACATGGGAGTGCAGATATCTCTTTGAGATACTGATTTCATTCCCTTTGGATATGTATCCAGAAGTGGAATTGCTGGATGATATGGTAAATCTATTTTTAATTTTTCAAGGAACCTCCATACTGGCTATACCAATTTATATTCCCACCAACAGTGAACAAGGGTTCCTTTTTCTCCACATCCTTGTCAACACTTGCTATTTGTTGTCTTTTTGATAACAGCCATTCTGACAGGTGTGAGATGATGTCTCATGATGGTTTTGATTTGCATTTCCCTGATGATTAGTGATGTTGAGCATTTTTTCATGTGCCTGTTGGCCATCTGTATGTCTTCTTTAGAAAAATGTCTGTTCAGTCTTCTGCCCATTTTTAAATAGGATTTAAAAAAAATTAAGTTTTATGAGTTCTTTGGATATTCTGGATATTAACCACTCACTGAATATATAATTTGCATATATCTTCTCCTATTCAGTATGTTGCCTTTTTGGTTTTTTTTGTTGTTGTTGATAGTTTCCTTTGCTGTGCAAAAGCTTTTTAGTCTGATGTAGTCTCATTTGTTTATTTTTGCTTTTGTTGCCCTTGCCTGAGGAGATATATCCAAAAATATATTACTTAGACTGATGTCAAAGAGCTGACTGTCTAGTTTTCCTTCTATGAGTTTCAGGTCTTACATTCAAGTCTTTCAATCCATTTGAGTTTATTTTTTGTATATGGTGTAAGATAATGTTTCAGATTCATTCTTTTGTGTGTAGTTGTCCAGTTTTCCTACCACCATTTATTGAAGAGAATGTCTTTTCTCCATTGTATATTCTGGCCTCCTTTGTCATGGTTTAATTGACCATATGTGTATGAATTAATTTCCAGGTTCTCTGTTTTCTTCCATTGGTCTACAGTCTGTTTTTGTGACATCACCATATTGTTTTGATTACTGTAGTTTTGTAGTATAGTTTGAAGTCAAGTAGTGTGATACCTCCAGTTTTGTTCTTCTTTCTCCAGATTATTTTGGCTCTTCAGTTTCTTTTGTGGTTCCATACAAATTTTAGGATTATTTGTCCCACTTCTGTGAAAAGTGCTATTGGTATTTTAACAGGGATTATATTGAATCTGTAGACTGCTTTGAGTAGTATGGTCATTTTAAAAACATTAATTTTTTCCAATCCATGAGCACAGTGTGTCTTTCCATTTATTTGTGTCATCTTTAATTTCTTTCATCAATGTCTTATAATTTTCAGAGTACAGGTCTTTCACTTCCTTGGTTAAATTTATTCCTAACCATTTAACTCTTTTTGACACAGTTGTAAATGGGATTGTTTTCTTCACTTCTCTTTTTGAGAGTTTGTTATGAGTGTACAGAAATGCAACAGATTTAGGTATATGAATTTTGTATCCTGCAACTTTACTGAATTCTTTTATTAGCTCTAAAAGTTTTTGGTGGAGTCTTTAGGGTTTCCTACATATAGTACTATGTCGTCTACAAATAGTGACAGTTTTATGTCTTCCTTTCCAATTTGTATGCCTTTTATTTCTTTTTTTAAATTGAAGTATAGTTGATTTACAATATTGTGTTAGTTTCAGGTGTATAGCAAAGTGATTCAGTTATTTGTTTTTCAGATTATATTCCATTATAGTTTTTTACAAGATACTGAATATAATTCCCTGTGCTATACAGTACATTCTCATTGCTTATCTATTTTATGTATAGTAGTTTTTATCTGTTAATTCCATACTCCTAATTTGTCCCTCTCTACCTCCTGCTCCCCTTTGGTAACCATAAGTTTGTTTTCTATGTCTGTAAATCTGTTTCTGTTTTGTATATAAATTCATTTGTATTATTTTTAGATTCCATATATAAGTGATATCATATAGTACTTTTCTTTGTCTGACTTACTTCACTAAGTGTAATATTCTCTAGGTCCATCCATGTTGCTGCAAATGGCAATATTTCATTCTTTTTTATGGCCGAGTAATATTCCTTTGTGCATGTGTGTGTGTGTGTGTGTGTGTGTGTGTATAGTATATATATATATACTATATATATATATATATATATCACATCTTCTTAAGTCAATTTCTTTTGCTGTCGTTAGGATTTCCAATACTATGTTAAATAAAAGTGGCGAGAGTGGGCATTCTCATCTTTTTCTTGATCTTAGAGGGAATGCTTTCAGCTTTTTACTGTTGAGTATGATGTTAACTGTGGGTTTGTCATATATGGTCTTTATTATGTTGAGTTACATCCCGCCTTACACACTTCATTGTAAGTGTGTTGCACTCAACACACTTGTTGAGATGTTTTATCATAAATAGGTGTTGAATTTTGTCAAAAAATTTTTCTGCATCTATTAGAATGATTATATGATTTTAATCATTTTGTTAATGTGGTGTATCACATTGATTGATTTGTGGATATTGAACCACACTTGAATTCCTGGAATAAATCCCACTTGATCATGGTGTATGATCCTTTTAATGTACTGTTCAATTCAGTTTGTTAATTTTTTTTGAGAATTTTGACATCTATATTCATCAGAGATATTGGCCTGTAATTTTCGTTTTATGTAGTGTCTTTGTCTGGTTTTGGTATCAGTGTAATGTTGACCTCATAGAATGAGTTTGGAATTTTTCTTCCTCTTTAACTTTTTGAAGTAGTTTGAGAATAATAGGTATTAAGTCTTCTTTAAATGTTTGGTAGAATTCACCAGTGAAGCTGTGTGGTCCTGGATTTTTGTTTATTGGGAGTTATTGATAGGTGAACACTAATTGCCATTTGATAATTTTTTTCTGGTTGTTCCTCTCTGTTTCTTTCCTTTTCTCTTGCTCTCTTCCTTTGTGATATGATAATTTTCTTTAGTGTTATGTTTGGATTCCTTTCTCTTCATTATTTGGATATCTATTGTAGGCTTTTGTTTTTTTTTTTAATTTTTATTTATTTATTTTTGGCTGTGTTGGGTCTTCGTTTCTTTTCGCGGGCTTTCTCTAGTTGTGGCGAGCGGGGGCCACTCTTCATCGTGGTGCACGGGCCTCTCACTATCGCAGCCTCTCTTGTTGTGGAGCACAAGCTCCAGACGCGCAGGCTCAGTAGTTGTGGCTCACGGGCCCAGTTGCTCCGCGGCATGTGGGATCTTCCCAGACCAGGGCTCGAACCCGTGTCCCCTGCATCGGCAGGCAGATCCTCAACCACTGCGCCACCAGGGAAGCCCTGGCTTTTGTTTTTGATTCCTATGAGTTTCATGTGTAACAAGCTATCTATATAGCAGTCTATTTTAAATTGATAGTCACTTAAGTTTGAATGCATTCTAAAAACACTAAATTTTTACTCCCCCGTCACATTTTACATTTTTGATATCATAGTTTACATCTTTTTATTTTATGTATACTTTAACAAACTACTGTATTTTCATTTATTTTATTACTTTTGTCTTTTAACCTTCATTCTAGTTCTATAAGTGATTGATCCACTACCTTTATTATATGTTTGCTTTTACCAGTGAGATTTTTCTTTTCATATATTTTCTTAATTCTACTTATGACCTTTCCTTTAGTGCTTAAAGATGTCCCTTTATCATTTCTTGTATGGCCAGTTTACTGGTGATAAACTCCTTTGCCTGTGAAACTCTTTATCTCTCCTTCAATTCTGAATGATACACTTGCCAGGTAGAATATTCTTGGTTGTAAGTTTTTTCCTTTCAGTACTTTGAATATATCATACCACTCCCTTCTGGCCTGTGAAATTTCTGTTGAAAACTCAGCTGATAGTCTTATGGGGGTTCTCTTGTAGGTAACTAATTGTTTTTCTCTTTCTGTCTTTAAGATTCTCTCTTTATTTTTAACTTTTGATGTTTTAATTACAATGTGTCTTGGTGTGGGCCTCTTTGGGTTCATTTTGTTTGGGACTCTCTATGCTTCCTGGACTTGGATGTCTGTTTCCTTCACCTGGTTAGGGATGTTTTCAGCCATTATTTCTTCAAATACATTTTCTGTTCCTTTTTCTCTGTCTTCTCCTTCTGAGACTCCCATAATGTGAATGTTGGTATGCTTGATGTTGTCACAGAGATCCCTTAAACTACCTTCATTAAAAAAAAATTTTTTTCTGTTCAGATTGGATGATTTCCACTATCCTTTCTTCCAGATCATTGATCTGTTCTTCTGTATCATCTTATCTGTTCTTGATTCCATCTAGTGTATTTGAAATTTCAGTTATTGTATTCTTCAGTTCTAATTGGTTCTTTTTACTATTTTCTTTCTCTTTGCTGAAGTTCTCACTATGCTCATCCATTCTTCTCCTGAGGTTGGTGAGAATTTTTATGACCAATACTTTATTGAACTCTTTATCAGGTAGATTATTTATCTCTGTTTTATTTAGTTCTTTTCCTGAGGTTTTGTCTTGCTCTTTCATTTGGAAGATATTCCTCCATCTCCTCATTTTGGCTAACTCTCTGTGTTTGTTTCTAGTATCGGGTAGACCAGCTATGTCTCCCAGTCTTGCAGAACTGGTAGTTAAGTAGATTTCTTGTGGGGCCCAGAAGAGTAGTCCCCCTGGGACAAGAGCCAGACATTCTGGTGGTGTTCCCTGTGTAAGCTGCATGTGCCCTCCTGTTGTGGTGATGCCACAGTTCCTGCAGGCACACTCCTGGTGGAGCCGGCCCCCAACACAGCTGGACTCAAAATCTAGCTGTGGCAGCGGTGAGTGTGCTGGTCCTAGCCAAGGCTGCTGGGCTGGTGTGGAGCAGCAGGAGCTGCTTTGGAGGGGTGCCAGTACCTGCTGAGGCATCCTGCTGGTGTGGCAAAGCAGGAACTGCTTTGGAGAGGCTCCAGCCAGGGCCAGTGGGTTGGGTGGGTGGGTCCCCAGGGGAATGTGGGGGTGGGGTGAGTGGTGTTAGCAAGGTAGATGGCGAATGTCAGAAATGGTGTCTGTCAGTGGGACCAGATAGGTAGAAGGAGACTAAAAAAAAAAGTGGCACCCGCCAGCACTTCTGTCCCCAGAGTAAGCTCCAACTGATTCCTGCCCCTTTGGCACTTCCCATAAAATTAGTCAGTGAATCTCCTTTATATATGGCCCAGGCACTTTTCACATTGATCCCTCTGCACTGGGACTTGGGGCATGTGAGTTTATGTGCATGTCCTTTAAGAGCAAAGTCTCATTTTCCCACAGACTTCCAGCTTACCTGGACATAAACCCTGCTGGTTCTCAAAGCCAGACATTATAGGGGCTCATCATCCCAGTGCAGGTCCTCAGGGCTTAGACACCCAACGTGGGGCTCAAGCCCCTCTCTCGTTAGGGAGGGCTTCTGCAGTTGTGATATCCTCTCCCACTTGTGGGTCACTACCCCAAGGGTGTGGATCCTGACTAGACCACATCTCTGCCCCTCCAACCTATCTTGATGTTTTTTTTGTTATCTTTAGTTGCAGAAGAGCTGTTATGCTAGTCTTCAGCTTGTTCTCAGAAAGAGTTGTATATGTACACAGTTGTAGTTTCGGTATATCCATGGAAAAGATGAGCTCAGGATTCTTTTACTCTGCCATCTTCATCCCTCATCATGCAATTAATTTTTAAATATTCTAATAGGAAATACATCCAGACAAGCTTCAGTTGAACAACTGAATATCCTTAATAATTTAAAAAGTCTCAGCTTTAATAGATGCAAATATGTCAGGCCCTCAGATGAGGCAGAGGGCTCAGTGGCTGTTCCAGTAATCTCGGGTGCCAATGCTGGAGCACCAGGCTTTGACTAGTGGCATCTGCTGTACTGTCAAAACATCTATGATGTGATGAGTCTGTCATTTGGGAAACAGAGTACTATTATAGTAGTAACTAAAGTAATAACAAAGTCTCTTCTCTTGATAATATGCAACTGAGCTGCTCCTTTTTGAATTCCTCTCCTAAAATGAGATTGAAAATCTGGAATGACCTCTCAGTTTTGCTCTAAGCCATGCTCTTTCATTCCCAGTGCCTCTGCACATGCCATTCCTCCTTGCTTCATCTTCTGAGTGTCTTTTTGAACTGCTGAAGAGAAACTTTGTCATTCTTTCTAGGTGCCCAGAAACTCAATTACTCTTCCTATTCTTGAGGCATTCTCTCTTCCTATGTCTCAAATTTAAAAAATGAGCTTTTCCAATCTCTCTTACATGCAACCCAGGATCCACCAGTCAAATGCACTTACACCAGACGTGGAATCAGACACTGAGCTTCTAAGGAGATGGCAAGTCATCCAATTCCAGAGGTGGTGGTCAACCAGCTCCTGTGGCCAGGTGATTGGGTCTATGACCACTGGTGGCAGCAGTGGTCTCTCTGCTGGAACATTACCATTATGAGATTTGGAGTGTTATTCCTGGCTACATAGTCTCTCAGAAAATCTGTGAGCTCTCCTCTGATAAAGTATTTGCTGCTAAAAATAATCAAATGCACTTCCTGTTGTTTGCAACTAAGAACCTTGTGTGATATGCTCAAAATCCAGCACAAAGACATCATCTGTGAAGCTGTCCCTGGCTCTTCTAGAATGAGTTTATTCTCCTCACCTCTGGGCTCCTGTAGCTTCATTCAACACAGGATGTGGTCATTGCTTGTCTAAGAGTCTGTGCTCTTCTCTCATGTCTGGCACAATGCCTGATGCATGGCGGTCCCTCAGTAAATGTGTGCAGTGAAGTTATGTTTTGACCCACATCTTATTGTCTTGCTGGGAGAGTACCCATAGTGCTCTGCAAATTGGCTTGCACACACTTGCTTGGAGGGTCTGAAACAGGCATGGTGTGTGTGTGAAAGGCTAAAAAGGAAACTTTCAGGAAACACGGTCAGTTTAGAAGTCACACCTGGTCACAACTTCCTGTTTAGAAGTCACACCTGGTCTGATTGTTGCTAGATTCTCTCTTGGTTTTCAATGGTGCATACTCATACGTCATTTACATTTGTTAGTTTCTTTACTTACACTGTTTCCAGTCTTACCAGCTGCAATACTCCCCCCTAGTGACAGGCCTGAATGAACTTGTTGGACTCTATTGCACCTATTATATATTTTTTAATGTCAGCTTTTAACTGATAATAGAAACTTGGTGTCGAAGCTGAGGTCCATGATACTGGAGCAAAGAGATGAGTATCTTTAACCTCATCTCGCTGTTCACCCCGTGTGCTCTCACCTGCAAGTGTATCCAATTGCTGCCCTTCTCCTCTGTGGGCAGCCATGGAAGCACCTTCTTAGTTTCCTAATCTCTCTGCAGGCACAGGGATTGTATTCACTATGGTCCTTGTACTGTAATGATATCAAGCTTTTTTGTGGGATACAGGATCTGCTGTCCAAAACTTCTCTTCTATTATCCACCCAGAGTCAATCATACTTCCTGATCTCATGAACATTAAAAAAAATCTATTTCCCCCTTTGGCAATTTTACACCATAACAATAGTTTCATACACTCATGAGCAAAAAAATTAAGGAGGGGGATACATCTATGGATGACCAAGTGACTCTGTAACAAGCTATGATCCTTCAATTACTGTTTAAATATGTCTGAAATCTTGACATTTCAGGAGTCAACAGAAAAGGGAAGCAGGGTACCACCCAGATGAAATGGTGCAATTTCACCTTACTGTCCTCTCTTAATTAATTTCAAGGTGAAACTCAAGGGACCATGAAAAGGTGGAATGAAAATGAGACACTTCAAGCCTGTTCTATTTTTGTTTCCTGAGTTCAATATCCTTAAAATTGGAAGGCAGAATCCAGGTGTTAGCATGGTATTAGCCTGGGGAGATGTGAGAGTGGAGGTCATGCAGTAAAAGGGCACTAAACTATGCATATGGCATGAGGGATTAATTGCCAGGAGCATGTGAGAAGAGTTATGGCAGTTAATATCCAGAGCCTGAAAAAACACGAACATGAGAAAATCCTCACATATCTGCAAACACAGGAGGGTTCCAAGCCAATGGATATAAATGGGATTAGCTTCTTTCTTTATAAATGATAGAAGATGCTTTGGGGAAAGAAAACACCAAAGATGAATTGCATTGTGTAGCCTAAGTATTTTCAAGTTTCAATTCGGAACCATGATCATGGTAACTGAGACTTTAAAAAAAAGGGGGGGGAGGGGCACCTTGCAGTGTTTTCTGGCTTTGTGGTACACCTTCCAATCAAGCTTGTCTATCTTGTAAATCTGTAGCTATAGTGCTACAGAGTGAAGATTCAAGTTTATCAGCCAGATCCTGAGGCACTATTAGATCCTAAGCGCTAAGTGGTAATTCAATAATGTTCTCTCCATCCTATTTACTAAAGCAGAAAATTGGAATTATTAGTCTTAGAAAAGCGTTTGTCACTTGTGGGTAGTGAAGGGGCAGAGACACTTCTTCCCCCAGGAGAACATTTCATACTTAGAGGGTGTATGAAAATACATGTTTAATATTACACAGGTATTAAAATTGAGACACCACAAAAAGCCATTATTTTTGTAATGTAAACTACATTAGGAAAGCTGAAGGAAAAGTCTTTTATATAAAAAATAAACTTTCCCGTCTCCCAGTGATTTCCTTAGGAAGACAAGAGCGAGGCCTCTGGACACAAGCAGGGAAGTGGGGAGAGATTTTTACGTTCAGCAAGAAAGAGTATAGTTTAAAAAACACTGAGAAACATGGGCCCATAGCAGGGTCTCATACAACAGGTCCCATAACAAGAGTGCCACTTAACTGGAAAATCCAATCTAATGGAGACTTCCTGACTGTTTTGATTAAGATCAATTGTTACTCATTTGATGTTTTTTTCTTTTATTTGCATTAATTTTCAATATTTTTGGTAGTATATAGACCTGACCTTCATGTAATGGTCTGTTCTTCATGGCACTGCAGAATTCTTCCACTTCTGGGGGCAGTTTGCCAGTATGGAAGAAAGAGGAATTATTGAGCACAGATGTCCTTTTTGATTTGATTCTTAGCAAAATGGGGTGATGGAGTGCTCAGTAATGCATGGAATATGTTATAACTCTTCACTTGCTTTGCCTGGAGGAAGCACACGAGTAAGAAATGTCTGTTCTTTCTTCTTTTCATTTCTCACTAAGCTTGTTAGGAGAAGAAATGACATTAAGGAATTCTGTGTGCTAAATTTGTCCCTTCTTTCAAATCTAGCACTGTTCACAGTTACAAAACCATCAAAAAATTTGATAAAAGGGGGCTTCCCTGGTGGCACAGTGGTCAAGAATCCACCTGCCAATGCAGGAGACGTGGGTTCGAGCCCTGGTCCAGGAAGATCCCACATGCTGCGGAGCAATTAAGCCTGTGCACCACAACTACTGAGCCTGCGCTCTAGAGCCCATGAGCCACAACTACTGAGCCCGTATGCCACTACTGAAGCCCACGTGCCTAGAGCCTGTGCTCCACAACAAGAGAAGCCACTGCAATGAGAAGCCTGCGTACTGCAACAAAGAGTAGCCCCTGCTCGCCGCAACCAGAGAAGCCCGCATGCAGCAACGAAGACCCAGCGCAGCCAAAAATAAAATAGATAAAATAAATAAATTTTAAAATTTTGATAAAAGGAAGAAGAGTATGTCATGTAATTATCAGATAGTTTGAAGAATAGTGGTTTCGACTATGTTTTCCTTAAAACTCTGAGATCTCATACCAAAATTAAAATGCAGAATCCCTAATTTATGGTTAATCATTCAAGAATTTTCATCAGTCAAGTTTGTAGGCAAACTGTACATTAGCTTTAAGAATCATATTTTTATTTCTCTTTTACCTTTTTAAATTTTGAGTGTGCTTTTTTAATAAAAACACTTTCTAAATGTCCTCTTGATGATTATATCTGCTGTATTTGGCAGAAATGTGCCCTCTGATATGCATGTAGAAGCAGAGGGTAATCCTTCCATTAAAAGCAGCAGGAACGCAATGCTTAAGAGGGATCTGTGTTCACTCCTGGGTTTCCCGACTTAGAAAGGATTTGGAGAAATACAGAGGAGGCCAAAAATATCAATAAAGAATTTATTCTGAGGGATGCTACTAGCTGTTTCATGAAAAATGGCCACTTCCACGAATAGTTCCATTATTGATAACCATCCTGGCATGGTAATGGCTTCTAGGAATAGTCCTAACACTTACTCTTCCAGGCATTGTGACATCAAAATGCAGGCCTAGACATCACATCACACTGTGAGTGTGTCCTACTATGCCTGGTCCTGGAATCATGTGGGTCAGGCTTACTGAAAGGAGCTGGAAGCTTAGCTGTGGAATGTTCTTCCCAGCATCAGACACGTAACATTGTAAACAGAGGATTCAGTTCTCACTGATGCCTACTCAAAACCATTAATAATATAAAACAATATTTGGTTAACCATGCTAGGAAAAGTGCTCTTTCTATTTCCTTCTACAAAGAATACTACTACAACATTGTCATATAACGAGTAAGCAGCAAAAACATGTATAAAGAAAGTATAATAGAAGTGGATCAGTCAGTCATAGCAAACGTTATTTTTCTGGATTTGGTGATGTTTGTGATATTTGTCAGCTTTTTAAGATTTGCAATTTATTGGAACTTCTTTTTCAGATTGAATTTTGTACCCCATTTCTTATTTCTATTTTTAAAATTCTTTTTCTTCAGAATGGCCCTCCAAATTGTGTAAGATCCAGGACTCCCCAGACCTGGCTTGGTAACTATGAATATGCTATCCCAGTTTATAATGACAAAGCCCAGACTTTTTGTTTGTCTTGATGTGTGTGCAAAGGTTTGAAACACACCCCTAGGAGGGCATTTCTCAAGTGTCTGGACAGCTCATCTGTCTGTCAGCATCCTCACCGTTTGCGCAGTTTTCCATTAGTAAGTCTTGGGCTCTGACAGGGCTCATGATTAAGTAGCTCATCCAATACTTGGTCCTCAGTGCTGTCCAAAAGGATTAATTCAACACAATTTATAAGGAGGAAATAAATCTTGTTAATTCAAATGAGCCTAAATAAGAGTAAATCTTTCTTGTTCTTAGAGACAATAACTGTGAATAAAATAAAATGAAAAAAAAATGTAAGGACTATCCATCCATTAATAAAAGGAGGAGTCTTGTTTGTATGGGTTACTGATGTGTTTCTGCTGAGTCTCATCTTTTTTTTTTTAAGATTTATTTACTTATTATTTATTTTTGGCTGCATCGGGTCTCAGTTGCAGCACACGGGATCTTCGTTGTGGCATGCAAGCTCTTCACTGCAGTGCACGGGCTTCTTTCTAGTTGTGGCGTGCGGGTTTTTCCTCTCTAGTTGTGGCGCGCAGGCTCCAGGGCCCATGGGCTCTGTAGTTTGTGGCACGCAGACTCTCTAGTTGAGGCGCGTGAGCTCAGTAGTTGTGGCACGCGGGCTTAGTTGTCCCGCAGCATGTGGGATCTTAGTTCCCCGACCAGAGATGGAACTGGCATCCCCTGCGTTGCAAGGAGGATTCTTCACCACTGGACCACCAGGGAAGTCCCTCATCTTAACTATCATTTGAAATACATTTAACTACAACAACAACTAAAGAGAGTACACAATTCATCATTCAGCTGCTGTTTGCCCTCAGAACATAATGGAGCCACAGTACTTTGGTTCTCAGTGAGTGATTTCTCTTTGGGGCTTGGTGAGAAGTCAGATTCTCTTGGTACAGATATTAATCTTAATTGAATAGACATGATGACAAAATACAGACAATAGAACAGAGAGGAAAGGCAGCTAAATAGCTCTGCTTGAGTGAGTTTCAACTCAACACTTGCTGAAGAAGAGAAGCCAGTGAAGCAACAATGGTGTCATTGTCATGAATCCCAGGAGTGATGGAAATGCTGCTCTTTCACAAATGCCAGGCTCTGGAAATCATGACCTCAGATTAGAATTGTGAGTTCTCCCGTACTGTGTACCCAAGGCCTTGGAGCGCCCATGAGCCCACCTGTGCTGTGAACACGTTATTAGGACTGCTGCTTCCTCTTTACCTTTATGTCCAAAGCCTATTCAGAGTACATCTAGCCCTCTCCACTTCTCTCTCTCACCAACCTAACTTCATTTCTTTTTACCACTGTTGTTTTCTTGCTTGTGTTGTATTAGTTATCACAGTGCCTGTCACTGGGTAAGTACTCAAACATTTGTTGAATTAATGATCATGGTCACCTTACATTAATGGTAGCAAATGAAATTTATTATTAATGATAATGACAAAAATTATATAACAAAGAACAATAGTAGGAGGTACCACATATTAAATGTCAAACACTTTTCACATATTGTCTTTCTGAATCTTCACAGAAAGTTTTCAAGGTAGTTATAACTTTCCATTTAACATTTCCATTTCAGAACACTGAGACTCAGAGAAATTAAGTCATATATCCAAAAATTATATAGATAATTTTTGGGGGAGGGGGGAATCTAAGAACCACATTATTTCTATATTCATTTTCTATAGAATAAAATTATGTTTTGTATATCATGTAAGTATACTGACCACTAGCCTAGTAAATTCATCAATAGACCTTTGTCTTCTCTTGAAAAACCTTTCTGGGTATTTTATCTGGTGGATACTTGAGACTAGCAGAATGTACAGGTTCCTTGATTTAAGGCATTCAATTATATTTAAAGAATTTAATGTCAAGCATATAATGTCCAATACTGTGCAGAAAGACATAAGAAGAGAAATGCTGAGACTCTTATTTCCAGTGGGAAAGTGGACATAAATTAATTTTGTAATTGGAAAGAATGGACTCATTAAATAGGCGATAGCTTTGCAATGGACTGTCTATCCGTGTACTCAATGGTTAGCTTCTTCAAAAGTATCTTTATTTTAGCGTAAGTTTCCATGAAAACAGAGCCTGAGTAAAAAGCTTGAATACAGGGGGTTTATATGGGAATAGGATCCTAGAAGCAAAAGTGAGGGAGAAAAGGAATGAACAGAGAAGGAAAGCCAGTACAAGGAAGCTAATACAATGGCCACTGTGATGGGTGATTGGTTGCTTAACCCTGTGGGAGAAAATATGTCTAAGAACCATCCACCTGAGGGGAGAAAGGAGAAACATTTATCCATGAGCTACTCTCTCCACTGGTCAAGGATGGCCCACATAATGTTAAATCCCCTGCTTCTGGATTGTGATGTGATGAAGAAGGGAGTAGGGTGGGGTGAGTTTGGGGGGGAGGGGAGAGGAAAGAGTTCTCCAGTGATAAAAAAACAGGTGTTTGAAGAAGTGGCTGGAATGTGAGCTGAAGCTGAGAGGATTTTTAGTGGTATTCAAGAAGTGTCAGATATACTTGAATAATTTAAAATGCTTTTACCAAGACTGATTTACATTTAAGAGATAAAGAAAAAATAGGATATATTGAGCAGGTTAAACGTATTCATTTTTATCATTACATTAACATGAACAAATCACCAGCTTATGAGGAAGAAGTAAATATTAAAAAAATTATTATCCAAAAATGTTCTAATAATGTCCAATTGATCCAGATGACAACAGCATAAATCTATTAGCTATATTAATCTCCAACTTCGACATTAAAATAATTTTTGCATATGAAGTTTTTGTCATAACCAATGACAGGTTCAGAACAATGATGCCCTAAACTTAATGCTTTTGTTAATATTGGTGATATTGTCTGCTCTTGCTTCACCAGGATGAGCCATTCATCTGGGGTGGATGACATCTTTACTTTTATTGAAGTGAAAGATGAGAGGCTTATGAAGTGAAAGATGTTGCTGCTTCTTTATCCCTGGAACGTTAACTAATGTTTTCCAGTCTTATATGTTTAACTTAAAACCTAATATTTTAAATTTATACATTAAAATAAAACACTGGAGATCCATGTGCATGTATGGAATATAATCCCTGTACCTCTGAACAATGCAGAGTAACATGAAAACTGGGGATGCTTTTGAAGGTGAGAAAATCACCTTGAATCATGTTATGAATGTGTTATGCTGTTTTTATTTCATGACCTAGCAGATTTCTTTAACAGCACTGCTTTCTCATATAGTCTAGTGACTGAAATAAGCAGCCTAGAGATCTCTACAATATCATTTTGGGTAGGAATCCTGATCTACCGTTATAAGATCTTGTTTAAGCCTAGGACCCTGGTGTACTGGATAGAACCTACCATAAAACTATTAGACCTGGAGAGGTTATCATGAGGGAAAGGGACTATTAAAAAAAAGTGAAAATACTAAAAAGTAACTCACAGCAACCTTACATGTGAGTGGTGGAGAATATCTGAAGAAGGAAAATATTTATTCTCAGATTATAAAACACACTGAATATCGAGCAGAATTAGTAAAAATACATCAATTTCTAGTCACAGTAGTGAAAATTTAAAATGTCAAGGATAAAGATTATATTAAAAACTATCAGAGGGAAAAGAAAGATTGCCTTCAAAGAAATAGCAATTAGATAAAAGGTAGACTTCAGGTAAGGAAGAATAGATGTGGGAAGAAAATAAAGTAATATTGTCCAACTCCTGAGGGAAATTTATTCTTAGCCTGGAATTTTATACCCAGTTAAATTATCATTACAGAGGGAGTGAAAATGAAGACATTTTTAAGCACACAAAAATCAAACCCACAAACCCTCATGTAAAGAACTATTAAAGGATAAATGTCACCAAAGAGAAGGAATAGGATAATATCATGACACATATACTGATAAAATTTAACTAATGACCATAAAAGTGTTAACTACTTAAACTTTTTTTTTTTACATTAAAAGAAATTATAAAATTCTAAGCAAATAGACTAGGAATGTGAAAGTATACTGATGTTCTTGTAATTTGGGAGGAAGATAGAAATACTGAAGAACTTTACATTTTCTAAGAAAAATTTGGGGACTCCAGACCAGGATGGCAACATAGGAGGCTCCTGAATTTCACTCCTCCCATGGATGCACCAAATATACAGCTACACATGAAGCAATTCCCTCTGAGACATCCAGAAACTAGTTGAGTTATTTCAACACTCTGGGTGACTGAGAAAACACCCACATTTAAACAGGTGGGCACACTCTCACCATAAAACCCACTCCCAGCATAGTATCATACCATCAGGAGGGAACCCCCAGCTCCCAGCTTCTCCGAGGAGCAAACCGTACATCTAGTGCCCCAACTTCTAAGGCTGCCACCTGAGGGATGGTCCCCCAAATCACCTAGCTGAAAGCCAATGGGGCTCACATTCATGAGCCCCCCAGGACTCTAGCAAACAAAGATAGCTCTCACTGTGGCTATCTCCTAGGGCTCAATGCAGAGGGAGCAGGCAAAAACAGCCATGTCCTAGTCTTTCCCTGGAAGAGGTTTGACTGCATACTTTACAAGCTGCTGACTGAGGATCGGTCATCTGATTAACATGCATCTAGGTGCTGGCTGTGATCCTACCTGGATCCAGCTGGAAAGAGCCGGTGGGCACTTACTTTGCCTTCTCCCTCCGGCTTGCTGCAATAGACCTGTCACCAGCATCTCCCTGGAAGGAGCTTCTCCACACACCTAGCACCCCACCTTTTACAGCTGCCATCCGAGGGATGAGCCCCCAGGTCACCTAGATCTGACAGCCAATGGGGTGTTAAATAACAAAAATTCAACTGAGTAAATTTGAAGATCTAATTTGTTTGATTAAATGATTAATGAATCGGGAAGCATCCCATCTAGCACTAGAAAGGAGCTCCATCGAGCTGCAGAAAAGGAAAGGCTTTCAAAAGCAGAGAGGGAGAGAGGGAGCCAAAAAAAAAAAAGGAGATTATTAGTAAAGAATGCATTGTTTTAGGCAATTTCACCTTCTTAATGGGAATGGAAGGGGACTATAAGCAGATTTCCCAGTGCTGACCAGGAAATTCCAGGTTGGCTAGTTAAAGTTTACATTTTTGGGGAAGTAATTAGATTAGGTATTAAGTCTCAAATAAGTCAAAGAAAGACCCTGTGGAAGGGTCACCTTTTTTAAGCCAAGTGCCTACCTCAGGGATCTAATGTAACTTGAGTTTCAGCTTCTCCAGAAGTGTTAATCCTGGTGCAGCAGGTGGTGTTGGCCACAGAACAGACAGCTCCTTGCTCAGCAAAAAAATAATCAAGGGCTACCCTACTATCAAGGACAACTTTGACCAGAGTCTAAGGCTCTTTTTTGGGCAGATATTATCTTAGCAATGAAATCTGCAGTATCTTCAACAGTTAAGGAGATGTTTTTGATCATATTCTCATTTACTCCCGACCAGGGAAGTATGGCCCTGCCAAAGGAAGTGAATCTTGAGTCATGAATGCCTTCTGGTAGGTCCTTTCTAACAGGTTCTTTGCCACAGTACAGGCATCAGCCTTGCGGTAGGGGAAGCCTTCAACTCACCCAGAAAACGTGCATACTATAACAAGAACATATTGATAACCCACACTATTTGGCAACTGAATGAAGTCCAGCTGCAGGTGTCCAAAGGATCCAGAGGGAGGAGTATTGAGCCCTCAAGGAACAAAAATAATTTTCCAGGATTATGGACCTAACAAGTCAGATGTTGATGGTAAACTATTTTTGCAGGGTTTTTTTTGTTGTTTTTTTTTTGCGGTATGTGGGCCTCTCACTGCTGTGGCCTCTCCCGTCGCAGAGCACAGGCTCCGGACGCGCAGGCTCAGCAGCCATGGCCCACGGGCCCAGCCGCTCCGCGGCATGTGGGATCCTCCCGGACCTGGGCACGAACCCGTCCTCTGCATCGGCAGGCTCTCAACCACTGCGCCACCAGGGAAGCCCCTATTTTTTGCAGTTTTATAGAAGTCTTCCCACCAGTGTTTATTTATAATTTGAATCATCTTACATGCACCATGATGGATGAAGGAATGTAAAAACAAAAAAAAAAAATGGTGTTTACCAGGGAGCAGGGAAGAACCAAGCCGCTGTCTTGGGTTTCCCATAGTCCCAACTGTTCACTGAATTTAAAACCATTGTTTGCCCATTTCAATTTCTCTGATTCAAGAGCAGACGGTTGCCATGTTACAATGACATCAAGATACAAAAGGCTGGCAATGAGGGGTCGTTTTTTGTAGAAGCAGAATGGACTTTATCCACATGTGCCATAACCTTTACAGAGTCTGTTGTTGCTCCCTTTGCATGAAAATCAGCTAGGGCATGCCCCTGCTATTTGGGTTCAGTCTTTTAGTGTGAGACTCAATTTTATGACCACAATTTCAGAAGGTAAGAGAGTATCAATAAGACGATCATTTACTTGTTGCCCACTTTTGATTGGGGTCTCTGTGGATATAAGAAAACCCCTTTGTTTCCACAACATCCTAAAATCATGGACGACTCCAAAGGTGTATCAGCTCTCAGTATAAATATTAACATTAACTCTTTGCCCTCTTGATAACTGGGATGCTCTGATAAGGGTGTAGAGCTCTGTTTGTTGGGTTGTTTTAGCTTGTGGGAGATTCTCCCCTTCAAGTAGTAATGGTATAACCAGCTTGGAAATTCCTTTTCTCATTTTTATAATACGACCCATCAACAAACAAAACTAGATCAGCATTAGTTAAAAGGATGTCTCATAATCAGGACAGGTGTCATGAAATGGGACATTATGGCCTCACAGTCAGAGGGCTCACCTTTGTCAGGTAAAGGTAGTGATGTGGCAGGATTAAGAACATTGCCATGTTTAGGATGTAGATTAGGTGGTGAAAGCAGAAAGTACTCAGAGCAGGTTACTCTGATCCCAAAGAAATCTTGAGTTAATTCAGAGTAAAGAAGACTTTGGACAGCATGTGGAGTTTATAGATAAATGTCATAGCCTAAGGTGAAATTTCAGAGGCTTCTACTACTTTTGCAGCTGTGGCTTTAGTCTTAAGGCAGTTGGGATGGGCATGAGCGACTGAATCAAGCTGTATGCTCTAGTAGGTGCTAGGCCCATGTTTATTGCCATGTTCTTGTGTGAGTACTCTCAGGGCTTGGTTATCTTTTTCATGTATAAATAAGGTGAAAGCTTTTGAATAGTTAGGTAGCCCTAGGGCAGGTGGCTCTTGGGGTTCTTGATTTAGTCTTATTAAGGCCTACTCATGTTTATCTTCCCATGGAAGAAGTTCAGAGACTGAAATTTTTTTAAGTTCATAGACTGGGGAAGCCAATAGAGGAAAAATTAGAAACCCATAGTCTGCAATAACCAGTCTAGCTTAGCCTAGAAATCCACGAAGCTGAAGCTGTCATTTAGTTTGGGCCTAGAAAATTCTTAGATTAGCTTAATCCTTTATGGAGATAGCTGGATTCCTTCAGCCCTTAGATTAGGCCCTAGGTAATGAACAGTGTCCAAAGATTATTGTAATTTCTCTTTAGATACTTTATGTCCCTTTTCAGCTGTTGCAGCAAATAAATGAAATCTTTTATGGACACTTCTTTGGTAACTGAGCACAGCAAGAGATCATCTACATATTGTAAAAGGCTTGGTTTCCTGTAGAACTGGCAGGTGCTTAGATCTTGATAGAGCACTTGGAAGAAATAAGAAGGGGCCTCAGTAAACCCTTGAGGCATGACTGTCCAGCTACATTGTTAACTGTCCCAAGTAAAGGCAAATAGATATTGGCTGATGGGGTTTACAGGAATGCTGAAAAAAGGCTGAAGAAAGGTTTATATAGTAAACGATTTTGAGTCAAGTGGAACTTGTAACAAAAGAGTGATCAGGTTTGGAATAACTGGGAAATGGGGAATAACTATCTTATTAACGGCTCGTAAGACCTGGAAAAATCGCCATCCCCTCCCTTAAGGCCTCCAGACTGGCAAAATCAGTGTGTTAGGAAACTGGTAAAGGGAATGATTAGCCCCTGGGCGAATAGGTCTTTTACTACTGATGTGAGGCCTTACAGGCCTCAGATTTTAATGGCTATTGAGGCAATTTAGGAAGAGGTTTAGTCATGTCTATCAGAATTTTTATAGGCCCTGTACTTTTTATTCTCCCAATGTCATTCTCCCAATGTATCAGAAGTAGCCCGTGGATTTTCAAACACCTCAGTTAAATTAGGGGATATTTGTTGAAATTCTTTCTCTTCTACAGCAAGTAAAGATTGTAGAGAACATAAAAGATCAGGTTCAGGTTATTCAGCAAATTCTAAGGTGAGGTCTCCATTAGAAGCAAAATGTATTAGCCTTTTTAAGTTACAAAGATCTCTACCTAATAGATTGACTGGGGCTGCATCACATAGTAAAAAAGAATGCTTTTCAGGAAAAGGGCCCGGAGTCCTTTGTATTGGCTGAGATTGAAATAGTCTCTGAACTTTATTAGATACCTCCACTATGGAAAACTTTTCTTCACTCTGAGGGATCTGTTGATTTATGAAAGTGGGGTTTAAAGTAGAAAGGATAGCCCGGGTATCTACCAGAATTTGGCAGGATTTTTCCATTAATTTTAATTTTAGTTTCTCCTTGGCTGTTTAAGGGTATTAGTGGTAGTAGTTTACTGGAGGGTCCCCTTGGAGCCCCGTCAGTCCTGACAGGGTCCCATAAGAGGGCTTTTCTTTGGGGGCAATTGACTGGATGTTGAGGAATTTGTATAGGACTTATGAGGACAATTTTTTTCTCCAGTGCCATAATTGACTACAATTGAGATGTTGAACTCTGGGTCAGTTTTTGATGATGGACCCCTAAGGGTGTACAATGTGGGAGGCCCAGATATTATTTGAGGTCTCTAGCCTTGGAGCTGTTGCAGCTATAAGGTCATGAGTTTGATGAACCTTTGTTTATGATCTTAATCCAAAGTCATTTTTTAAGGAACCTCCATAGTGGCTGTATGAAACTGCTCAGCTACAGTCATGAGTTCAGTCAGGCCGGTGGCCTCCCATCCTATTTTCTGCCTTCTTAACAACCCATTAATATCAAGGGATAATTCATTTACAAATAGGACAGCTAGAGCAGGTTGAGTGACCTCATTTATTGTACAGAACCCAGAATACCATAGGAAGGGCACTTCCAAATGGGCTCAAAAATCTGCCATGGTATCAAGTAGCTTTTACAAACACAATGCTATGAGACTAGATATCAATTATAGGAAAAAAAAATCAGTAAAAAATACAAACACATGGAGGCTAAACAATACACTACTTAACCAAGAGATAACTGAAGAAATCAAAGAGGAAATCAAAAAGTACCTAGAAACAAATGACAATGAAAACACGATGACCCAAAACCTATGAGATGCAGCAAAAGCAGGTCTAAGAGAGAAGTTTATAGCAATACAATCCTACCACAAGCAGCAAGAAACATCTCAAATAAACAACCCAACCTTACACCTAAAGCAATTAGAGAAAGAAGAACAAAAATCCCCAAAGTTAGCAGAAGGAAAGAAATCATAAAGATCAGACCAGAAATAAATGAAATAGAAACAAAGAAAACAATAGCAAAGATCAATAACACGAAAAGCTGGTTCTTTGAGGAGATAAACAAAATTGATAAACCATTAGCCAGACACATCAAGAAAAAGAGGGAGAAGACTCAAATAAATAGAATTAGAAATGAAAAAGCAGAAGTAACAACTGATACTGCAGAAACACAAAGGATCATGAGAGATTACTACAAGCAACTATATGCCAATAAAATGGACAACCTGGAAGAAATGGACAAATTCTTAGAAGAGCACAACCTTCCGAGACTGAACCAGGAAGAAATAGAAAATATAAACAGACCAAACAAAAGCAGTGAAATTGAAACTGTGATTAAATATCTTCCAACAAACAAAAGCCCAGGACCAGATGGCTTCACAGGCGAATTCTATCAAACATTTAGAGAAGAGCTAACACCTATCCTTCTCAAACTCTTCCAAAATATAGCAGAGGGAGGAACACTCCCAAACTCATTCTATGAGGCCACCATCATCCTGATACCAAAAGCAGACAAAGATGTCACAAAGAAAGAAAACTACAGACCAATATCATTGATGAACATAGATGCAAAAATCCTCAACAAAATAATAGCAAACAGAATCCAACAGCACATTAAAAGGATCATACACCATGATCAAGTGGGGTTTATCCCAGGAATGCAAGGATTCTTCAATATACGCAAATCAATCAACGTGACACACCATATTAACAAATTGAAGGAGAAAAACCATATGATCATCTCAATAGATGCAGAGAAACCTTTCAACAAAATTCAACACCAATTTATGATACAAACCCTCCAGAAAGTAGGCATAGAGGGAACTTACCTCAACATAATAAAGGCCATATATGACAAACCCACAGCCAACATTGTTCTCAATGGTGAAAAACTGAAACCGTTTCCACTAAGATCAGGAACAAGACAAGGTTGTCCACTCTCACCACTATTATTCAACATAGATTTGGAAGTTTTAGCCACAGCAATCAGAGAAGAAAAAGAAATAAAAAGGAATCCAAATCAGAAAGGAAGAAGTAAAGCTATCACTGTTTGCAGATGACATGATACTATATATAGAGAATCCTAAAGATGCTACCAGAAAACTACTAGAGCTAATCAATTAATTTGGTAAAGTAGCAGGATACAAAATTAATGCACAGAAATCTCTTGCATTCCTATATACTAATGATGAAAAATATGAAAGTGAAATTAAGGAAACACTCCCATTTACAACAGCAACAAAAAGAATAAAATACCTAGGAATAAACCTATCTAAGGAGACAAAAGACCTGTATGCAGAAAACTATAGGACACTGATGAAAGAAATTAAAGATGCTACAAATAGGTGGAGAGATATACCATGTTCTTGGATGGGAAGAATCAACATTGTGAAAATGACTATACTACCCAAACAATCTACAGATTCAATGCAATCCCTATCACTACCACTGGCATTTTTCACAGAACTAGAACAAAAAATTTCACAATTTGTATGGAAATATAAAAGACGCTGAATAGCCAAAGAAATCTTGAGAAAGAAAAACGGAGCTGGAGGAATCAGGCTCCCAGACTTCAGACTATACTACAAAGCTACAGTAATCAAGGGAGTATGGTACTGGCACAAAAACAGAAATATACATCAATGGAACAGGATAGAAAGTCCAGAGTTAAACCCACACACATATGGTCCCCTTATTTTTGATAAATGAGGCAAGAATATACAGTGGAGAAAAGACAGCCTCTTCAATAAGTGGTGCTGGGAAAACTGGACAGCTACATGTAAAAGAATGAAATTAGAACACTCCCTAACACCATACACAAAAATAAACTCAAAATGGATTAAAGACCTAAATGTAAGGCCAGACACTATAAAACTCTTAGAGGAAAACATAGGCAGAACACTCTATGACATAAATCCCAGCAAGATCCTTTTTGACCCTCCTCCTAGAGAAATGGAAATAAAACCAAAAATAAACAAATGGGACCTAATGAAACTTAAAAGCTTTTGCACAGCAAAGGAGACCATAAACAAGATGAAAAGACAACCCTCAGAATGGGAGAAAATATTTGCAAATGAAGCAACCGAAAAAGCATTAATCTCCAAAATTTTCAAGCAGTTCATGCAGTTCAATATCAAGAAAACAAACCACCCAATCCAAAAATGGGCAGAAGACCTAAACAGACATTTCTCCAAAGAAGATATACAGATTGCCAACAAACACAAGAAAGAATGATCAATATCATTAATCATTAGAGAAATGTAAATCAAAACTACGAGATATCATCTCACACTGGTCAGAATGGCCATCATCAAAAAATCTACAAACAACAAATGCTGGATAGGGTGTGAAGAAAAGCGAACCCTCTTGAACTGTTGGTGAGAAAGTAAATTGATACAGCCACTATGGAGAACAGTATGGAGGTTCCTTAAAATATTAAAAATAGAACTACCATACGACCCAGCAATCCCACTACTTGGCATATACCCTGAGAAAACCATAATACAAAAAGAGTCATGTACCACAATCTTCATTGCAGCTCTATTTACAATAGCCAGGACATGGAAGCAACCGAAGTGTCCATCAACAGATGAATGGATAAAGAAGATGTGGCACATATATACAATGGAATATTACTCAGCCATAAAAAGAAACGAAATTGAATTATTTGTAGTGAGGTGGATGGACCTAGAGTCTGTCATACGAGTGAAGTAAGTCAGAAAGAGAAAAGCAAATACTGTATGGTAACACATATATCTGGAATCTAAGTAATAAAAAAAAAAGGTCATGAAGAACTTAGGGGCAGGACGGGAATAAAGATGCAGACCTACTAGAGAATGGACTTGAGGACACGTGGAGGGGGAAGGGTAAGCTGGGACAAAGTGAGAGAATGGCACTACCAAAGGTAAAATCGATAGCTAGTGGGAAGCAGCCCCATAGCACAGAGAGATCAGCTCGGTGCTTTGTGACCACCTAGAGGGGTGGGATAGGGAGGGTGGGAGGGAGGGAGACACAAGAGGGAAGAGATATGGGGGTATATGTATACGTATAGCTGATTCACTTTGTTATAAAGCAGAAACTAACACACCATTGTAAAGCAATTATACTCCAGTAAAGATGTTAAAAAAAAAAAAAAAAGAATTATAGGATGACAATAGTGCAGCTTAGAAAAAAAAAATCTGCCATGGACTCTTCTTTCTTTTGTTTGTATGTTTGAATAATAGACCAAACAGTGTGAACAGGGAAGACTCTAAGAATGGTTTTTATTTTTATTTATTTTTAAAAATTTATTTATTTATTTTTATTTATTATTTTTGGCTGTGTTGGGTCTTCGTTGCTGCACACAGGCTTCCTCTAGTTGCAGCGAGCGAGGGCTACTCTTCGTTGTGGTGCATGGGCTTCCCATTGCGGTGGCTTCTCTTGTTGCAGAGCATGGGCTCTAGAGCACTTGGGCTTCAGTAGATGTGGTGCATGGGCTCAGTAGTTGTGGCTCGTGGGCTCTGGAGCGTGGGCTCAGTAGTTGTGGCGAATAGGCTTAGTTTCTCTGCGGCATGTGGGATCTTCCCGGACCAGGGCTTGAACCCGTGTCCCCTGCACTGGCAGGTGGATTCTTAACCACTGCACCACCAGGGAAGCCCTACAAATTGTTTTTAAAAGATCAGTTGCTATTTTTTTAAATTGAATTTATTTTTTATACAGCAGGTTCTTATTAGTTATCTATTTTATACATATTAGTGTATATATGTCAATCCCAATCTCACAATTCATCCCACCCCCACCCCCACTGTCCCCACTTGGTGTCCATATGTTTGTTCTCTACATCTGTGTCTCTATATTTGCCTTGCAAACTGGTTCATCTGTACCATTTTTGTAGATTCCACATATATGTGTTAATATACGATATTTGTTTTTCTCTTTCTGACTTACTTCACTCTGTATGACAGTCTGTAGGTCTGTCCACACCTCTACAAATGACCCAATTTCATTCCTTTTTATGGCTGAGTAATATTCCATTGTATATATGTACCACATCTTCTTTATCCATTCATCTGTCAATGGGCAGTTAGGTTGTTTCCATGACCTGGTTATTGTAAATAGTGCTGCGATGAATATTGGGGTGCATGTGTCTTTTTGAATTATGGTTTTCTCTGGGTATATGCCCAGTAGTGGGATTGCTGGGTCATATGGTAATTCTATTTTTAGTTTTTTAAGGAACCTTCATACTGTTCTCCATAGTGGCTGTATCAATTTACATACCCATCAACAGTGCACAAGGTTTCCCTTTTCTCCACACCCTCTCCATTATTTGTTGTTTGAGATTTTCTGATGATGCCCATTGTAACCAGCGTGAGGTGATACCTCATTGTAGTTTTGACTTGCATTTCTCTAATAATCAGTGATGTTGAGCAGTTTTTCATGTGCTTCTTGGCCATCTGTATGTCTTCTTTGGAAAAATGTTAATTTAGGTCTTCTGCCCATTTTTGGATTGGGTTGTTTGTTTTTTTTAATATTGAGCTGCATGAACTGTTTATATATTTTGGAGATTAATCCTTTGTCTGTTGATTTGTTTGCAAATATTTTCTCCCATTCTGAGGGCTGTCGTTTCATTTTGTTTATAGTTTCCTTTGCTGTGCAAAAGGTTTTAAGTTTCATTAGGTCCCATTTGCTTATTTTTGTTTTTATTTCCATTACTCTAGGAGGTGCGTCAAAAAAGATCTTGCTGATCAGTTGCTATTTTGCAAGCTTTTTCTGCTTATTAGAGAACCATGTTGGAGATGGAAGATCTCGAATATCATCCTTTGGATGACGCTATTCTGCTTCCTGCATCCATTTTTGGGCTTCACCAGGTCCTACCATCATATGCACAAGCAAAGATCTGGCAGCCCTTGGTCATAGGCCCCAATAAGGGTTCTAAACTTTTGGAAAAACTTTTGGGGATCCTCCCTGGGTTTAGGAAATTCTTTAACTATGGCTCTTAGTTCTGTCTTTGACCAAGGAGTGAAAGATATCTAAGCAGAACTGCCTGTAACCTTGGGCAGTTTTATTTTTAAAGGTAACTGTTTAATAGTCTCTTTAGAGTGGAAAGGCAGTTCAGAGAGTTGGTAAAATGTCCTTAGTACTCAGGTAAAGAAGGAGAGACGGAAGCACCTGGAGTCTCGTCATTCCTATCGTCTTTTGTTTTAGGTACCTCTTGTGTTTTTAAATTTTCATTAGCTTTCCATTATGAATCTTTTAATGAAGCTATTTTGGAATCTTGAAGCCTTTTGGAGGCTTCTGCATACCAATTAAAATAGGTATCCCGTTCGATTTGTTTAATTTGGGAACCTTCTTAAATGAATGATCTTGTCTAATTGGAACGTTTTCCATAATGGCTATTGTAATTCTATGTTGCTCTTAGGATGATTTTGCCATTTTGAAGATATTTACAGCTTCTGAGACCATAGTTTTTAGACATAAAATAAGCAGTTACACTGGAAGGTGTCACACTTGACCCTTTAGAATTTAAGGATCCCATTGGCTCAGCCTTTGAGTTTCTTGGAGCTGAATACCTAAAAGGGATGTACCGCTGGGTTAGGAATTGTGCATGTTTTACAGTTTACATCACTGCATGGAAATTTTCTTGAGGTTGGCAGGTGACCTAGTGTCAATCTAACCCATTCTGTGACCAATTTATCCTAACACAAGAGTCTCGGATTTAGGTGGTAGACGATCTAACTGCCTTTCAATGCTCGGTTTTGCCTACCAATTTTTGCAGCTTTTTGGCTTGTGAGATCTCTGTTGACAATAGCCTCTATTTATACAAAACAAAACAAACAAATGTGCACGTTAGCGAACTGGCAGTAAGCAAAAGATGTTAGTGCAGACTGGTCAAGACAAGGCCATGCACACCACCAGAATTCACAGGGTAGACTAAACCAACAGATTCCAGTAAATGGGGACTGTGGACTGGAACTGGGGAAAGGGATTCCAAACAACTGGGGGACTGTGGACAGAACCGAGGGCTAGGGACTCGATTTCAGGTGGAACAGTGTCTGCCACTCAAGTTGACCCGTTAAGCCCTGGACTGGAAAGCTAGTTTAGATCAGGGGCTTGATGCAAAGACAGTGGAGCTCAGAACCAAGAGAGAACTTAGCCATGGCCCTTGGAAATGGTGAGAAAGAGAGTGAATTCAAAGAGGGCTTTGCAGGTACCAGTGTGTCTCTCTTTCCCTGAAGCCATAAGAAGTCTTCTTCGGCCCTACCACTGCCAACAAATCTCTTAAATAACAAAAATTCAACTGAGTAAATATGAAGATCTAATTGGTTCTATTAAATGATTCATAGATTGGGAAGCATCCCATCTACTGATAGAAAGAAGCTCCATTGAGCTGCAGAAAAGGAAAGATTTGTAAAGGCAGGGAGGAAGCATAAAAAGGGAAATTATTAGCATAGAATGCATTGTTTTAGACAAGTTCACCCTCCTAAGGGGAATGGAGGCGGTCTATCAGCAGATTTCTTAGTGCTGACCAGGAAATTCCAGGTTGTCTGGTTAAAAGTCACATTCCTGGGGAAGTAATTAGGTTAGTGTTAAGCCTTGGTCTGCCGCCATGAGGCCTAACACAAGGGTCTCCATTTGGGGCCTGTCATTTCCTTTTTAACCGGGGCTTGTACTCACAGCCCCACAGGACTTCAGCAAACAGAATAGCAGTTTTTAAACGGGTACAGGAGCCTCCCCTCCACACCCCCACGGTGTTGAGAACGCTTAGGTTTTACTGTCTTAACAATTTTCATGTATAACATACAGCAGCATTAATTATATTTCTCACGTTGTACATTACATCCCTAGTATTACTTACCTTATAACTGGACGTTTGCACCTTTTGACTGCCTCCATCAAATTCCCCCTTCCTCCCGTGGCCCCCTCCTGCCTCTGGTAACCATAATTCTGATCTCTTTTTCCGTGAGTTCGTTTGTTTGTTTTTGAAGTATAATTGACCTACAACACTATGTTAGTTCATGTGACACAACATAGTGAGTAGATATTTCTATGCATTTCAAACTGATCACTGCAAGTCTAGTTACTCCATGTAACCATACAAAGATTTCACATAGCTATTGACTATATTCCCCACATTGTACATTTCATACCAGTGACATCTATTTGCAACGAGGAGTTTGTACCTCTTAATCTCCCTCACCTATTTCTATCCTCCCCCTACTCCCCTCCCCCTGGCTGAGGGGTCCAAAGTGCCTCTGAGTTGGTACTGATCTGCTTGTGGGAGGGGCTGGGCCTGGGGGTTCCCGGGGCTGGTTTCACATTGCTAGTGGGTGGAGGCAGGGCCCAGGGGTCCCAGGGGTCCCAGGGAAAGTGCTGGCCTGTTGGTGGGTGGGCTGGGTCCTGACACAGCAGGCTGCAGGGCTGCAGTGGTCCTGGGGCTGGTGTCGTCCCACTGGAGGGCAGGGCTGGGGCCCAGGGGGTCTTGGGGCTCGTGCCTGCTCACTGGTGGGTGGATCCAGGTGCTGGGGTCTCTGGCTGCAGGGCCCTCGGTGTCCCAGGGTTACTGCCTGTACACTAGTGTTTGGGGCTGGGTCCTGGGCCCACTAGTGGGCCATGTGCCGGGGTGGCTATGGGCTCAGGGGGTCTTCAAGTAGCCTGCCTGCTGGTGGCTGCAGCTGTGTCCCCACCTGGCTAGTTGCTTGGCCTGAGGCATTCCAGTACTGGTGTTGACAGGCTGGTGGGCGGGTCTGAGTCCTGGTGCTAATAAGCTGGAGGGAGAATTCTGACATGTGGCTTGCCAGCCCCATGGTCCTCATGGTAGGTGTGCTCCCCCAAATGGCTGCCGCCAAGGTCTATGTCCCCAGGGTGAGTTCCAGTTGCCTCCTGCCTCTCTGGGAGGCTTACCAAGATCAGCAGCTGGGTCTGACCCAGGCTCCTTGCAAATGACTCCTGCCCTGGGTCCCCGAGCGCGTGAGATTTTATGCGCGCCGTTTAAAACTGGAGTCTCTTTTCCCACAGACCTCTGGATCTCCAGAAAGGAAGCCCCACTGGCCTTCAAAGCCAAGCATTCTTGGTGCTTGTCTTCCCCAGGCAGGACCCCACGGCTAGGGAGCCTGATGTGGAGCTCAGATCCCTCATTCCTTAGGAAGGACCTCTGCAATTATAATTACCTCCTAGTTTGTGGGTCCCCCATCTGGGGGTATGGGTCACAACCCATCATGTCTCTGCCCCTCCTGTCTCGTTTTGGTTCCTTCTTTATATCTTTAGTTGTAGAAGATCCTTTCTGCTAGATTCTGGTCTTTCTCCTCAATAGTTGCTCTGTAAATAGTCGTAATTTCGGTGTGTCTATGGGAGGAGGTGAGTTCAGGGTCTTCATACTCCACCATTTTGGCCATACCACCAGGAAATAAATTTTAGTTAACCAAACTCCAGCATTTATCCACTATACCTTAAATCTGTGAGCCTTTACCTTGTGACCATAGTTAATGTGATCATATAACTTATCATCCAGATTGGAACATTTTTGAGAATGAAAGCTGGCAGTGAATAACAAAGCTAGGAAACGAGGCATAAACTGGGCATGTCCTAGGCAAATCTGGACATATAGTCACACGAACTCTGATGAATACAGGAATTTTTCCTTCATTTTAACTTGAGCCTTCATGGAAATTGATGCCTCATTCCCTAATCATTCTCCAGACCCTCTTCTACTTCATATATGGCATATCTGAATTCGCAGAAGTTTCACAGCTCACTTATTTTTCTACGTCCTTTACTATAATGGCAAAATACCATCTTCACACCTATGATTTTTATAGAAACCTTATTTTTTCCAGGCTTAGTAAATTAGGTCCAGATGACCTATCCAATTTCATGTAGTCAGCAAAAAAGAAAATAGGGCTGTAACAATGGTTTCTCATTTCCTGTTGACACAGTAGTTTCTAAACATTTTCTAGGCAACAGCCTTCTCTATACAGATGAAAATCAGGTGCTTTTTGATGAACATAATAATGTCCCTTACCTTTTCATAAGTTCCATCTATGTCGCTTAATTCAAATGACAACAACAAAGAGGAGTAATCTTGTTAATCACAAGCCAATGAATTTACTGCCTTGAGTCAGTTCCCCACTCTTGGTTCAATCAACTTTGGTCAGGTTGAGGATAGGGACAATTTATTATATAGTCCACTGTCCACTCAGCTGTTGATTTATACATTTATGACTGCCTTCTTGTATAAGACCTACTTTCTTTCTTCCTGAACCTTGGGTATGGTTTATAAAGTACAAATTCAACTTGGCGTGAAACCTTAAAGTGTTGTGACACAGGGAGTTTGGAGTGATTTCATTCCTGGCTGGCAGTGATTCCTCACTTTGACCTGTCAGATAAAAGTCTAAACACTTTAGCTGACAACAGGGCTTGCAGTTGCATACTAGCTACCTAAATTAAGTTTCCTTCCTTTCAGTGTGAATCAAATAACAATCGCAGTCACAATCATACTCATAATAAAAAAATCCATCTCTCTGGGTAAGGCTTCTGAACCCTGTAGTTTTCATCCACTGTCTTCCTACTGCTACACAAACTGGGTTAACATTTCATCTTTTCCTACCTTTCTTAAGTTTCCCAAGTTCCCATGATTTAGAAAGAGGAGGAACATTTCTCTGTGTGAATGGAATAAAGGCAAAATTCACTTTTATCTTGTGTTGTCTTTCCAGAATTTTTGGCAAAACCCTCAAGGTTCCTAGGACCTGCTGAGCCCAATCGAGCAGATATCTCTAGCGGAAAGTGACGATTCCTCAGCGCAGCTAAAGGTGTTCTTTCACATCTCTACTAAAGAGCTACCAAGAAATGAAGGAAGCTTCTTGACTTTTTCTCTTTTTCTTTGTCTTTAAGCTCCAGTAAATAGTTGCTCCCTGGCAGGTGAAGCAAACCCCACAAAGGAGAAATGAGAAACTAATAAATGGTTATTCATCACGAAGGAGGCAGAAGTAAGGGGAAATTATAAGGCAAAATCAGTGTGGTTTCATAATGCCTTATATTTACTGTGGAGAAATTTTTGCCTTTTATCCTCACATCGGTGGTAAAGTGCTCACTCACTGGTGAAAACTTTTTTTTTTTTTTACATCTTTATTGGAGTATAATTGCTTTACAATGGTGTGTTGGTTTCTGCTTTATAACAAAGTGAATCAGTTATACATATACATATGTTCCCATATCTCTTCCCTCTTGCATCTCCCTCCCTCCCACCCTCCCTATCCCACCCCTCCAGGCGGTCACAAAGCACCGAGCTGATCTCCCTGTGCTATGCGGCTGCTTCCCACTAGCTATCTACCTTACGTTTGGTAGTGTATATATGTCCATGCCTGTCTCTCGCTTTGTCACAGCTTACCCTTCCCCCTCCCCATATCCTCAAGTCCATTCTCTAGTAGGTCTGTGTCTTTATTTCTGTCTTACCCTTAGGTTCTTCATGACATTTTTTTCCCCTTAGATTCCATATATATGTGTTAGCATACGGTATTTATTTTTCTCTTTCTGACTTACTTCACTCTGTATGACAGACTCTAGGTCCATCCACCTCACTACAAATAACTCAATTTCGTTTCTTTTTATGGCTGAGTAATATTCCATTGTATATATGTGCCACATCTTCTTTATCCATTCATCCGATGATGGACACTTAGGTTGTTTCCATCTCTGGGCTATTGTAAATAGAGCTGCAATGAACACTGTGGTACACGACTCTTTTTGCATTATGGTTTTCTCAGGGTATATGCCCAGCAGCAGGATTGCTGGGCCGTATGGTAGTTCTATTTGTAGTGTTTTAAGGAACCTCCATACTGTTCTCCACGGTGGCTGCACCAATTCACATGGTGAAGAGTTACTTACTCTTCCGAATATTTTTCTCACCAGTATCCTCACTCAAGGCCTTTGATGCCAGAAGGCCTCCTCCTTTGCCTGGTACGAAAGGGAATTATCAACCTTCAATTCCTTAGGTTTCATGGTGTTCATAAAGAAGTAGTGACATATTCAGCGTATTTTTAATTGGTTCCACTGGTATTTCCTTGTTAGATGTCTGGATCTCTCACTTCTGCTTCCATTACTGGAAGGTCTCTGACAAGTAGAGACATTTGGTTGATGGGGGGAACCTAGAAGCCAATATATTTGGGCTTCCTGTTATTCCCTGAAACTGCCCTCAGGGCACTGTTGGGAAGACTGAGTCAGAAAGCCTAAAGAATAAAGCCCAAGCATCCAAGCCTTAATGACATTAACCCAACTTGCAGGAGTAAGCAGAGGGAAATTTATACCACGGAATTCCAGAGAAACCAGAGGAAGACAGACTGGCCTGGTAGGCTCCCCACTAAGAGAGAGGCAGTGGAAAAAGAAGGACTGAAATTCACATTCCAGTGGCTGTGTGGGCTAGAAAGTATAAGAGCACGAGGTTAGGAAGGCAGAAGAGAGAGCTATTGAGATTATAGAAGGCTGTGCAACTGTGATATAATTCCTTTCTTATGACAACCCCGAACCTTCCATAATGTTACTAGATTCCTATAGAGCAAAGATGGTAGACAAGGAAACAAAAGCTTAGGCAGGGAGAGCTTGAGGTAGAAAGGCTGAACACTTTTTGAAGGATGCAGGTAGGGCTTTCCCACAGATTGGCCACATCTCTGAGGAATAGAGAGCTCAAATTGACATGCAAGTGACATGTTGGGTCCACCCAGGATCTTTGAACCATAGTGTAAGTACTCAACAGCATCTTGGAATAGATGGTTCCTCTAGGACTGAGGCAGAAGTGTGCTCTCTCACCATGTCTGCTGCATGCTGGACGACAGGTCTGAGGAGTGGAGCCTGACTCAGGGCTGGCCTGAGAATATCACTCCAACGTCAGAGAAAAGCTGTGGAAACCATTCCATGCTCAGCAGAGAAAGTCATCACTTAAGACAATGTTTCAGCAGGAGGGCTGAATCTATACCCCATTAGGTGAGCTGACTCCATTATGTCTAGAAACTTTCTCTGAAAACATCAATCTGGAAGGTGGTGGGTGGGCCTCTCAGCCTCTGTAAACACAGGCTGGGGGTGACACAGATGTAACTCAGTTGAAGTTACATGTTTGGATAAACGTTTCCTTAGATCAACTCTTGGGCTCTGTTAAGAGGCTACAATCACTGATTTGAGAAGAAATAGTTCACCTGTTTTCATTGAGACAAACTTTCCTCTGGTTATTCTGATAGATCTGGCCAAGATAATTAAGGACTTGGAAATTTGGACTTTATCCCTTTGACTTTCTAACTCAAGTAATACAGGTGTGATCATCCAGACACCAAATCTTGTGTCAGGCAGATTACAGAAAAAAAAAAAGGGCTGCCTGGGACTCCATGAAGTGGAAATACACACCATCTTGTTTTAGTTGCTGTAAGAACAGGCATCTTATAACAGACTGATTTTCCAGAATTAAGATCTGGAAAGAAGAAGAGGATACAGTAATGAGCTATTCTCCACACTGAGCAAGAAAAAAAAGTTGTCTGAACGTACCATTTCCCTTTCTTTACAAATGGCAGGGCTGCTAGAGGGTGGGACTGGGGAAAACAGGGTCCCCACCAGGTGCTGCTTCCCCCAGGGCATGAAAGTCAGAGCCACAGTGGTGGGCCTTCCACCTAGGGGGTAGAGCATGTAAGATCCCTTCTGGGAATCCAGCCCATCTTCTAGCGACCTTTCAGCTCCAGTGCTGCCCTGTTGGATCCAATAACACCTGAAAATTCCCCTGCCTCACAGAGCCTTCTGGGGGTTCCTCCAGGTGCAAAAGTCCTGCCTGCCTGGTCTAGACCCAAAGATGAGGGCAAAAGATTCTCCTTGCCTCTAAGCCAGGAAGCAGCACCCCAAAAGACGAATTCTCATTTATTAAGTGCTTTCTATTTCCCATGCCTGTGCTCATTGCTTTGGGTATGTTGTTTTATTCAATCCCAATGATAACCCTGTGAGTTAATAACATTATACACACTGTAGAGAGAAGGAAATTCAGGAGGTGCAGAGATATTTTATATACTTTGCTTATCATCTACTAGTAGAAATGGACCAAGGTGGAATTTGCACCTGGGTCTATCTGGCTCTAACCCTGGTATCAATAACCACTATTCTTTATCTGTTCAGCCATAGTCACTAACAGAGGGTAGGGAGCTAGCATATTTAGGCCTCAGGGCTTGATCCTTTGCCTTTGTCTCTTCTCTGCCTCTACATTCCTTAAACTATCTGGTTCTGTTTCATGGTTTGTACCTCTGGCCTGGTCTCTCCTTGAGGTCTAGATTCAAATTCCCCTCTACATAAAGTTACACTAACTTGGCCGAGTTGTTACAGCTGTTTAGGGATGGAGCTAGCACTCAAGTCCAGGTTGATCTGACATCCAGATCTATGTTGTTTTTTCATTGCTCAGGCTGCCTCCAGGGGTCACACGTTCTTTACTGTACGCTGGATCCAGCATTATGCCCAGCACCCAACTGATAGTTAATTAATTACAGGCGAATAAATGAAAGAAGGAATGTATGAAGAAACAGGTTGAAGTCTGAGGATGCTCATCAGCCAGAAAAAGAGGGACATGGAAAAGAGAAAACTCTTACCTAAGTTCCTTCTATCAGTGTATTTTCTGTATGAGGGTCCTACACTCCAACATGTTGTCCATATAGCAGTTGCATTTTATGGATGGATCCTTGCACATACCACGAATAGTAGCCTCTGTGCTCTTTGAGCTGAATTCACCACTGGAAGCTCTGACCACAGATACTAAGGTCCAGTGTCATGCATCCGGTTCTCGGTTGGCCACCTTTACTTCTGTGCCCAGCCTATGTAGTGTGTCCTAAACTGAACTCTTCATATTTCCTTTCAAGCCTCTGCCCATCACTGTCTTTCTCTAATAACTTCAGTCACTCAGCTCGAAATCCTACCTGATTTTGTAGGCTCCCCTTTCTTTGCCCTTCACACCAATCACTTGCTAAGTCCTGCTGAGTCTTTTCTGAATGGTGTAGTCTTTCCATCATTCCATTCCTATTGTCTTCCCTCACTCAGGTTTCATTACCTCCTATCGAACAAATTTCAGTGACTCCTTATTCCTTACAGAATAAAGGTCAAACAGGTAAGCTGGAATTCCAGACCCTTCTCCATCTGACATGAACCCCTTAGTCCCTGAAACTCTATTTATTGTACACCCTTTGCTTCAGCGCAGTGCTTTCTATAGACTGTATTCCAGAGAGCAATAGAACATCATCCATCCTTGGCCCCTGCTGGGGGCCTGCCTTCAAGGAGAGAAAGCTAAGTAGGTGGGCCCCTGGACGCCCATCTCTCTTTCAAACAGAGCAGCTCTATTGTGCTTACTGGGATCCCATAGAAGATTTTGTTTAAGCTAAAACTTCCATGGATTTATAGTTTGAAAACCATTGCTCTTCCATTAAAACTGAGGCCCCTGCTCTTACAAGTCCATGCTCCACACCTTCCCATATCTGGGTGCTTGTGCTCTTGTTCATCAGTGCAGTCTCCACACATGGAAGTGTTGTAGTGATTATCACCAAGGAGACGGTCCTGCCAAGGAGCAAGCCATCAAAGCAAGGCAGGTGTGTGCTGTGCACAGAGGACCTTCACCTAAAGAGCTTAGAGAGCTTCTTTCTCCTCCACCTATGTGTTGTTTCAGGTCTTCCATGTGTGCTAATGCTGTTCCCCATTCCTGGAATGCTCAGCCTTTCATGTCCACATAGCCAAAGTCTACTCATCCTTCATGGCCCAAATTCCCCTCCCACAGAAAGCCTTTTAAAACCACCGTGGATTGTAATCTCTCTTTCTTTACCCATATTTTATTTTATTTTTAATTTTTATTTTTTCGGTACGCGGGCCTCTCACTGTTGTGGCCTCTCCCGTTGCGGAGCACAGGCTCCGGACGTGCAGGCTCAGCGGCCATGGCTCACGGGCCCAGCAGCTCCGCGGCATGTGGGATCTTCCCGGACTGGGGCACGAACCCGTGTCCCCTGCATCAGCAGGCGGACTCTCAACCACTGCGCCACCAGGGGAGCCCCTCTTTAGCCATATTTTAAATTTCTTCCTCTCTTATTTTACTTAGTGCTTCCCACATGGGATTACCTATCTAGTTATTTATGTTCAAGGCTCATTCCCCTCACAAGACTATGACCTCTGAAAGCCATGATCTGATGTTGAGTTTGTGTATCCTGTGCCAGTTGCTGTGGACGTCTTCAAATTGGCTAATTTAAATAACCAATTCGACCATTTATTCACCTATTGCTGAAAATACCAGACTGACTACATCAATCGTCACGCATAATATGGGCACAATAGCACATTTCAACCTTTTGAGAACTCTTGGAGTAGCTAATTTAATTCCCTCTGGTTTCAGGAACAACCTTTGCAGTGATCCACACTGTCTTTCAGAGACCAAAGCTCCTTCTCCCACCAGCTATATTTACAGCACAGTCAGTGAAGAACATTCTTCCGCACGGGTGTTGAGAAGGTTTCAGGGCAGATGTGGGCATTATTAGTAAGTCTCTTCAAGGTTTATGCCAGGTCCCTTTTGGAGACAATGATTTGTACTTCATTCTAAGCATGTAGTTTCTTCCTTTCTATTTTTTTGGATAAGATTTATACCTAATTCTATTGACTAAATTATCCTTGCACACAGGTGTTTCTCACTCTGCAAAGAGCTTAGAAAATTTGTAGCATAACTCTTATTTCCCATTTTAAGAAAGAAACCTGATGGTCATGTTGGTGTTCTTGTTGGCAATGTGATAGAGATTGTGTTAGAACTTGTTTGATAAAAATGAACACAAGGTTTGTAGTTGATGATAATGGAATAAATGTTACCAAAGGAACATGGATGACATCAACTCCTGAAAATAATGATAGAAATTTAACTCTAGACTAAGAAAAAAGTTAACTCTAATAACAAGAAAAATGACTTTTTTTGCTTTGGAAATCTAATCAAGAAATGATATTAAAGATTAATGATTGCTTTACTTATAGGGAGGTGATTTAGTTGAGGAGGATCTAATACTTAGGTTGAGTTTTTACATTTGCCATGCCTTAGAAGTCAAGTCAGTAGACATTGACTGCATGTCTACTAAGTGTGGGCATTGGGCAGGCCTAGAAGGTGGACCTTCATATGACCAGAAAACTCAGAAGGCTGTGAGTCTCTTGAAAGCAGACTATACGCTCATTCATTCAACATTTATCAAATGTCTTCAACATGCCTAGCACTGTCTAGGTTCTAGAAGTTGGAAGGCCTTTACAAGAGCAGAAATGACTAGACTGTGCGTCTTTGGGGAAAGACACTTAAAATTCATTCAGTACATATATATCAAGTGTTTATTGTGTGCTGGGTGAAGTGGTGGGGGGAGCAGGTTCCTGAATTTACAATAATGCTGCAGTGTGCTAAGTGCTCTGATGAGCTCTTCAACTCCTTTAGGCTTAACTCTCTGAACACAGCTGACCACAGAATAGCTACCCAGCAAATGTTTGTGGGATAAATGATGAATGGATAAACTGTTTAAACATAATTTCCAAAAAGAGAGTAAATTTATTATTCTCATACAGACATAAAAATGAACACATGTTAAAGATTTTGTTTAACCCCTGAGGTAACCAGGCATATATGATAACTGATTCAAAAGAAAATTTGAAAAAAGACATATCTATAGATCAGGAATATTGACATGAGTATTTGAATGGTGGCAAACTAATTTTTTATCAGGGTGGGAGGGAAGACAATTGAATCCCTACTGAGCAGAACAGAATTTGCCTGTCTATAGATAAGAATTATCTTGCATTGCTATCAGTTATAATTTACAAGTTGTAAAACAGCTCAAAGACAAGGCAAGTATAGAAATAGGTAATCTGGAGGGGTGTCCTCTAGACAATGCATAGTTTTCCATGGAAGTACAATTTTTTTTTTAATAAAATAGGTTGAATGGGGTGTGGCTTGCATAGCTTCATAAATGGAAGAAAATCCTGGGTTACCATCATAAATGGCTAAATACCAGGCCACTATTCTCATGTAGTGCCCACCATATTGGAACTTATTTTCTGTTTTCTTTCTAAAGTTTAACTTTACTTCCCTGGGAGATAATAATGTGGTAAGGTAGTATTTTGGCATTATGTTACAAAGCACCTCCACATACATTATTAATTCTTGTAACAATCCCATGAAGTAGTCAGAGAGAAGATAATTATTTCTCTTTTGTGATGAGGATGATGAAGTCTCAGAGAAGCTTTTACTAAAACTGAGGAGGAAATGGTGGTCCTGGGACTCAAAACTCCCATTTTCCAAACCTCTTGCTCTTTCTAGCACAAAGAGCCAAGATTACCTCAGCAATAAAGTATGAACAAATCCTTTTTTTTTTTTTTTTTTTTTCGGTATGCGGGCCTCTCACTGTTGTGGCCTCTCCCGTTGCGGAGCACAGGCTCCAGAAGGGCAGGCCCAGCAGCCATGGCTCACGGGCCCAGCCGCTCCGTGGCATATGGGATCTTCCCAGACCAGGGCACGAACCTGTGTCCCCTGCATCGGCAGGCGGACTCTCAACCACTGCGCCACCAGGGAAGCCCTGAACAAATTCTTTATGTTTATGTTACAGACTTTGGCCAGGATTTTCACTGGGGAAAGAAAGCTCTCTATCTTACACAAATATAAGAAAGGTGCATTTCGTAATCTCTTCTCTCCACATCTTTCTTAAAACGACCCTGGATAAAAAGATGCCTAAATGTCATCACTCTTCCATAATTACCCTTTATTATCATATGCTTAAATGACATATGTCAACAGTCATTGAGCACTTTCTAACACCTAGAACTAAGAGGTAAAATGCATGCTTTGTATTTTCTATCAGGCCTCTCTGTAACCCTTGATATCTGGGGCTATACCTTTCATTTTCATAATTATCATTATTATCATTAACATTGACAAAGAGGCTCTGTGGCATATCTTGTCCAGGCACTGTGTTAATTTAAAAATATTTTATCATCTGATTTATTCTCCACAATAATCTTAAGGGAGAGGTATTTTTATACCCATTTTACAGATGATAAAACTAAACCTCAGCAAGGTTAACTGACTTGGTCAAGATCAAATGTAATGAGAGGTTAGAACCCAATTCCAACTCCATAGCTTGTTCCCTTGACCACTGCAGTTTACAATGCAAATCATGATAAAGTTCTTTAGGCTATGTCCAGTGATTTGTTATTACTGTGTGAATGATTATCATTGAGAAGAGTCTGAAAATACATGAATGTCGACACAGTTGGAGACATTTGTTAAATTCAAATATGCACAACAAAGCACTGAAAGATTGATGTTTGAAACATGTGGGTACCATTGGAGGGAATGAGAAGGAGACTTTGAAAGGCATTTTAGATGCAGAGAAACATCAGTAGGGAGCTGGATTATTTTTTCTCCATAAAAAACCTGTGCTGGGCTTCCCTGGTGGTGCAGTGGTTGAGAGTCTGCCTGCCGATGCAGGGGACACGGGTTCGTGCCCCGGTCCGGGAAGATCCCACATGCCGCGGAGCGGCTGGGCCCGTGAGCCTAGGCCGCTGAGCCTGCGCGTCCGGAGCCTGTGCTCCACAACGGGAGAGGCCGCAACAGTGAGAGAGGCCTGCGTACCGCAAAAAAAAACAAACAACAAAAAAAAACAAAAACAAAAAAAAACCTGTGCTGAGGCAGAGCTTTTTCCGTCTTCATGATTTTCCATGGGAAAGCCCAGGATCCTCAGATGGGCTTTTCTCTTCCTCCATCACCTCAGGTATGTTCCCTATAGTACAATATCTGTGTTTGATTACGCAGGCAATGGGGTTCCTCTGATTTCCCTTGGAAGACAGTTTCTCAACTTAATTGTCTTCTATGCTTTGCCATTTCCCTTGGTGGTCAGCCTGCATTCTACTTAGCTTAATTTTGTTTCCTTAGTCTGGCTCCCTTCCTCTCGGTTATAATTATCCCCACTTGGGCAATAGTATTTTCTGCTATATATATTTTTTTCTCCTCTAAAAACCATGGGGAAAGGTAATCAGCTCACAATCTGGTCTGTCATTTGGCTGAGCAAGCGCTGTCCCCTTTGGACCAATCTCACCCTTTGCGTCAATTCTTCCTTAGTCTTTTACCCACACAGGAAAGCAAAGAGAGGAAGCCTCTGGCTAATTATGTTCAAGCTCATTAGAAAGAACTGAGCACAGAGTCAACAAAATCACCAAATCGCCATATTTTTTAGACTTTAAATTACCAAGTTGTGGACTAAAACTCTTACCTTCTTTCTGCCTCCCTTTTTCTGTCAGTCCCCATTCAGGAGGCTGAATGATTTGATTTTAAAGTCATCTATAAGCTTTGCTTTTTTGTTTTGTTCACTTTTAGGCTGTTGGGATGAAGACTCAAAAGGATTGAGTCCTATTTCCTGTTTGACCAGAGTTAGATCACTGAATCCCAACGTACCTCAGTTTCCTCATCTAATGGGTGGCAACAGGTCCTTTAACTTAATATGGGAAACCTTGTTATCCTTGGGCTAGCTCTCCTGGACTCTGGGTAGCTTCCTGTCTTCACTCAACACATATCTTTAGCCACCTATCTACCTTTAGATGGGACCTTTGGTTTTCTGATTGCCGTGCACATCAACCTCTGCTCCCCTGTTGATTTGAGAACAGATTCCTGGACACATGCCCCTGCTCACACTGTTCTTCACACAGGCGGTCCTAACTTATTCCTCTGGCATCTACTGATATTACATTTGACCTGCCTCGTCTGCTCTGGATCAGTAGCGGCTGCACACAAATCTTCTTGATGTATAAGGACAGAATAAAATCTTTTATTAATGTGGATTTCTTCTGAGGACACTATGAGTTCTCTCCACTTGGAGTTGGCAGATGGGGGCTCAGACTCCAGCACTGCCATGAATGTCCTGATTTATAAAAGCAACTCTCTAGTTTCTGGGAAACTCAGTTTTTGCATAAGTGAAGTGGCAGTTATAACAACGTCTGCCTTGTATATTTAATCCAGGCCAAAATGCTTTCTGTTAAAGTGTTATACAATTATTCGCAAGTATATTTCCTGGGGAAAAACACCATTAGCCCATTCAAGATGGCATATAAATAATTCCTTATTGTCTGGAACAAACCTGTGATTCATAGATGCTAGGGTTTCCACAGAGGTTTAGGGCCAAAATCTCACCCTAAAGACATATAACATCTACACTCAACCTATATCCCATGCCCTGGAGGACAAATGGGATAGATCATGATCTTGGTACTTGCTAGTTCAGGACTCTAGTTGTTTCTTTCTGTGATACTCTCCCAACAAAAATGTATTAACAATTTCATTTCTTCTTCCTAGGTATTTTGACTTTTGTTTTACATTGCTGCACATTCTGAGATGAGACAGGTCTTCAATATGAAAATTCTTGTACCATTCCTTTGCCTACGTGAAGATACGTGATGATAACTAGATGTTTTTACTTGTCCATTAACGTGTATGTAGCCACACCACAGCAAGTTTACTTCTTTTCTATCAAAGAATTGCCAGTCGATAATATGTTTTAGAGTAATTTATTTTACTCAACAAATTTGCTCTAAAGTGTGCAAACAGTTGGCATGCAATGCTGCAATATTATTTATTATTGTAGCTGATTTTCCGTTGTTTTGCTATCATAATTCATTTGGTGTTTATTTCAGATGTATGTCTTCTTGTCTTCACATGTGATGGCTACTTTCTCCAATACAATCAATCTTTCAATGGATATTCTTCCTCAGATTTATTTCAGTTAGAAGTATAATAGTCTACTCCAGAAGAGTTGATATGTTTGATTTTAATTGCTTATGTTATGTTTTGTTGCAATCACAGATGGAAGGAACTTTTGAAAGTCATTTAATCCGTTGCTCTGCCTTTAGGCAAAAAGGAGCAAAACAGGATCATCTATAGGATCTATGCAGAGATATCTACAAAAGAGAAAATTCCACTCTCCTTTTGGGCAATTGCTTTTTTAATACAAAATTTGCAACCCTCTGCAATTTTCTTTCTTTTGGGAAAAAAGTATGTCTTTCCTTTAATAAATTAGATATGCTCATTGGATTGCATTTATTGTCATAACTGGGGTTTGGTTGTCACCTAGTTTTAGGTTTTAAATGCTTCCTTAAAGTTTCCTTTGATTTCTATGATTTGTTTGTTTTACTCTCGGGTGATTTACAAAATATCAGTCCAATTTTTAATTATACCTGTGATTAGTTTGCAGGCTTGAAATCAGGGACCAAATAGTAGTTTGTGACTCTCCCCTATGGATTATGTGGAATTTATCACATTTTTGCCTGCCTTGTCTTTCCCCAGAATGTATTCTCCTTGGCCCTCATTAATTTGATCTAGGATTATAAACCAGTTTATTATCACTCTTTTTTTTTTTCTAAATTTATTGATTTGAGTCCTCTCCCCCTTTTTCTTCATGAGTCTGGCTAATGGGTTATCAATTTTGTTTATCTGTTCAAAGAACCAGCTTTTAGTTTTATTGATCTTTGCTATTGTTTTCTTTGTTTCTATTTCATTTATTTCTGCTCTGATCTTTATGATTTCTTTCCTTCTGCTAACTTTAGGTTTTGTTTGTTCTTCTTTCTCTAGTTCCTTTAGGTATAAGGTTAGATTGTTTATTTGACATTTTTCTTGTTTCTTGAGGTAGGCTTGTATAGCTATAAATTTCCCTCTTAGAACTGCTTTTGCTGCATCCCATAGGTTTTGGGTTGTCGTGTTTTTATTATCACACTCTTACAATTGCTTCCTTACTGTCCTATGAATGCTCCATATTTCCTCCCCACTGACCATTCTTCTCTCTGCCTATCCAATGCCTACTAAGTTTACTCTCACTGAAGTCAATAGTTATGTCTTAACAGTCAGAACCATGGCATTCTCTTAAACTGAAGCCTTCTTGGTTTTACTGCAACAGTGTCATTGCTGAACACTTGACATTCTCTCTCCCTGAGAGAATCTGGACAGCCCTAGAGACATGTTTTCTCTCTCATTCCCTTAATTTAGCAATTTTTCCCTTTACTGAGGAAATACTCTTCTGAGGGCTCTGCTTGATGTGTCATATGATAATTTTTTTTCTCCTGGCTGATAGGAACAGGAAGTATGCCCAGCCATGTGTGACCTCCTTAGATTGTTCTGCCTGATACTGTTGGTGGCTTTTTTTCTCCTGGCCTCGAGTATTTTCCTCAAATGCAAGTGATGATTACTACTCAGCTGAAGTTTTGAGGGGTACATTTGCAGATCTCCAGAGGTCTCTCTGTAGCCCACTCCACTCCCTGCATTGCAAATTCTTTCCACTGTGGCCTCTCTGAATTCTGAACTCTGTCTTCTCAACTCAGGGAGACTGCTGAACTCTGTTGAGTATACCTTCCCTGCATTACAGCTGGAAACTCTCTCCAGGCAGTAAGTGTATCATCAGTAAGATGATAAGTAAGTTTATCATCTCGAGGCAGTAAGTTATTATAGGGTTCACCTACTTGGTTTCCCCTCTGTCAGGGATTAATGTCCTGCTCAATCTGCTGTTCAATGTCTAAAACTGTTCATTCATAAATTTTGTCTGGTTTTGTTTTTTTAAGTTAGAGAGTGATGCCAAGCAGAGCCCTATGGGGTTCCTGGGCACGGAGGCCTTTTGTCCGCCATTTCTTGTAGGAAAGACTCCAGACTCCATGACCTTCCCTGAGTTCTGAAGGGCAGATTTGAAGGGTTGCTAGTCAAGGGAGGAGTAGCCACAAAACCACCTGAGGCCAGATTAAAGGGACCAGAGAAGCTCATCAAAATTAGGAGACCCTGCACACACCCTAATCTTGTCAGCAACCCCACCCTTTTGAAACTTTGCAGAAGAAGAAAGAATGTAAGACTGTTACTGCCTCGATCCTTATCACATATCTCTGACCACTACCCCTGACTATATAACCTCTTCCTATTCCCCAGTGAGGGGGGGCACAGTTCTTGAGGCACTAGCCTACTGTGTTCCCCTTTCCCTGGCAAAGAAATAAAGCCACTCTTTCTTTCTCCTTCATAACTCTGTCTCTGTTCAGCATCGGGGCATAGAGAGCCAAGATTGTGGCAACAAGGGTAAACAGTCCTTGTTACTCCATTCATGGATAGTGAACACATCTGAACTGTGACTGTCAATACTGCACAATACTTTAATTGTACTACATTAGGCACTGTGGGCAGAGTGGTAGCAGAAGACAGCTATCATGTTTCTCTTTCTCTGCTCCTCTCTAAGTGTTCTATAACCAGGTTTCTTCCTTCTTATTCTGACTGTGGATACTTGCGTTTTTCTACATCATTGGGATGTCTGTGTCTCTCCAGCCCCTTTCCTGGCTCCTACTTCTTACTACCAACCTAGATGTCTTTATTTAGCTAGTTTAAAGAAACCTCAAATAAAAAATTTGAGCTCTCCAAGCTTATCAACTTCCAGACTTAAGTGGATTTCATTGCCTCTACTCAATAAAAGTAGCACTATTATATTAGATTCATCTTTATCTCCAATCTTTACTCTTCCCATTCAGTGAATTACCAATTCAGCTATTTGTTCAGAAACTATTTATTGTATTGAGTGTCTATTACGTATCAAACAATCTTCTAGGTACTGGAGATGTCCACTGAACAAAACAGACAAAATTCTCCTGATATCTTGTAGTTTACCTTCTTACAGGGAAAGGCAAACAGTTTCAAAAACAAATTATATAAAATGTTTGAAGGTGATACGGGCTATGGAGAAAAATTAGGCAGGGAAGGGGTAATAAGTGGAAGAGGTGGGAATTTTAATTTTAAATAGTAGGTTAAGAAAAGTTCTTATTAGAAACATGACATTTAAGCAAAGATTTATAGTTGAGGGAAGAAGCCAAGGGGATATTTAAGGGAAGATTCAGGTAGACAGAAGAGCTGGAACAGAGCCCTCAGGTGGAAATGTGACTGCAGTATTCCAAGAACAGCAAGGAGACCAGCAAGGCTGAGGCGGAGGGACTTAGAAGATGTGAACAAGGAGATGATGGAGACTGTATTGCTTAGGGGCTTTTTAGCTATTGTAAGTTCTTTTTGACTTGGACTCTGAAAGAGCTAGGAGCCTTGTCAATCTTGTGGGCCCAGGAGTGTCATTATCTAACTCACGTCTTGAAAGCATCAAGACTGACTACTGTGTGGACACTGCACTGCACGTGGTCAAGAGTGGAAACAGGGATACCATTTAGGAGGTTGCTACAGTTATTAAGATGAGAGAGGATGGTGGCTTGGACTGGTAGAACAGCTATGGAATTTGAGGGAGGTCGTTTTCTGGGATAGTTTGAAGGTAGAACCAACAGAACTGAGAGAAAGGAATGAGTCAAGATCACGCCCATCACTTTGAAGTTTATGTTTGAGCAACTCAAGGAATAGAGTTGTGATGAACTGAGATGGGGAAAACCATGGTTAGAGCAGGTATAGGGTAGAAGGTTAGGAGCTTGTTTTGGGGCATGTTAGGTTAGAGATGTCTGTTAGATAGCCAAGTGGATATGCAGAGAAGACAACTGTATATACAAAGCTGGAGTTGAAGGCAGAGATCTAATCTAGAGATAAGAATTTAAAGTGTCAACATATAGGTGAAATGTGCTGTCATGGGAATTCATGGTAGGAATACCAAGATTCAGCAAAGGGATGAGTATAGCTAGAAAAGAGATGAAGTCCTAATGCTAAGTCCTGAGAAACCCAAGGTTAAGAGGACAGGAAGAAGAAAACAAACAAGCTAAGGCTACTGAGAAGGAGCTACCAGGGAAGTGGGAAGAAAAACATGAGAGTGTGATGTCTTGAAATCCAAGAGAAGAAAGTGTTTTAAAGAGGAGAAGGTGTCAACTCCATGTAAAATGATACTGATAGATTAAATATGTCCAGTAGTAGCAACCTGTTAAATAGTTCTTGCTTTTGTCCTCTCCAACTGTCAGTATCCTTTCTTCAAACTCTCATAGCATCTCACCTGGAAATATATTTAAAAACTCCAGACAGGTCTTCTTGTGTTGACTCACCTGCACAACATATGTTATATATCACACTGTCATCAGAGTGACCTTTCTCAGTACTGCTCCCATCACATATTTCACAGTACATTGTGTTTGTTGTCCCATCTCCTCCACCAAATTTAGAACTCCTCAAAGTGAAGCAGTAGATTCTCTCACTATATGTTTAGCAAATGAATAAAGGAATGAAGAAAAGCTCTCTTGGATTACTGCAGCCACCATGAATCCTCTGACTCCAATGCCACTCATGCTCATTTAACCCTTGATGGTTATTTACTCTTATTTCATATGCCTTTGTTTTGTCAGGTGGTGCTTAATATAAAAGTGAAGGTTTATAAAGCAGGATCTACAATGTACCAAGCACAACTCTGAGCATTTTTATCTCTTATTTTCCTAAGCATCATTTTTACCTCTCAGCAATCCTATGAAGTAGTATTATTATCACCTTTTTTTTTTTTCAGGCAAAGAATTCAGGACTGAAAGAAGTTAAGTCATTTGTGCAAGGTCACACATGACTAGTGAATGGTAGAGCCATGATTTGAACACAAGCATTCTGTTCTATTAAACTATATTTGAAAGAGTCATGTATTGGGCACTCCTTGAAGATGCTGGCCACGTCCTACATTTTTTCTTACCCCTCTGATCCTTTTTCAATCCCCAGAATCCTGAGAACAGAGCAAGGCACATGGTAGGATTCCAAGAAATGTAACTGTCTAATGATCACTTTGTGGGCTGGTCAAGGATATTCTCAGGAGAACCAGATCGCAGAGTGGCTAGCTTCTCCTACCTAGTCACTGCCCAGCATATGGAAGAACTGGCAAAAAGCCCAGCATGAGCAGAATCAATCTCCAGAAAATCTGTCATGCAGGAAAGGTACATGCTGTGTGTGAGAAAAATGTAAATGGCAGTCAAACTGAAAAGAGCTTTGTTAGGGAGAGAAAACTTTGCAACCAAAAAAAAAAAAAAAGGTTTTTTTGGAAATGTCTTCAGATTGAGTATTTTTAATCATACTGTGCTCTTCCTGGAGAAAGAGGACACATTTTAACAGTTTTTTTGAACTATATATGCCAAGCACTGTGCAAACTCATACACATTCATTCACTTAATCTCTATTTATTGAGTACCTATCGTGAACTAGGACCTTTTCCAGGTACTTGGGATACGTCAGTGAATAAAGTAGGCAAAAGTTTCTGTCCCTATGCAAAGGAAAAGAATAGATACGGAATAGATGGGCTATAAACATAATAAATCATTAAATTACATGACATGTTAAAAGGTGATAAATGTTACAGAGAAAAAAAGTAGATTTATGGCAAGTGGGATCAGGGATGTCAGAGTGAGGGAAAGGGCAGGTGGAATTTTCTGATAATCATTGACTTCCTTCAAAGGTGATATTTGAAGAAAACTTGAAAGAGCTGAGAGAGTTCTCTGGGTATATGTGGGGGGAAGGGGAATCTGTCAGCACCATCGTAGCCAAACAGCATGAAGAAGAGAGTGGTTGAGGTGAGATCACCTAGGGCCATATCAGCCATTGTAACAATTTGGTCTCATGATTTCAATTTGATCCTTAGACCAACCTATAAAGTAGTATTATCATCCTTGACTAAAAGATGAAGAAACTGCAGCCCAGACAGAGGCTAAGTGATTGGTTCACAGTTACATAGTATGCAAGTTGGGAAGCTTAAATTCTAACTTGAAGATCAGGTCTGAGTCATCTCAAAAAGGAACTTTTGTTTTTTCAGTCTCCGTCATCTAAAATAGTATCTAACATATAGTAGTTGTGCAATACATGTTGATGAACGGATAAGTAAACCTATAATCATTATTTTCAGGTGGCAGTTTTCCATGTCCATATCCTTTTCTCAGATTCACTCTATAAGAATCTCATATTTGAAAGCTAACACTGATACAGGGAAGATTAAAAGTAAGAACTGCCAGTTTAGATGTGGAAGGTAAGGAAGGCAGATTTGTATTCATTTTGTTTGGTTTCTATTCTGTTTGTAATATTTATGGGACACTAGGTAGTTTTCTTATCTGAAAAATGAAGATAAAAATAATATATGCATATAAGATAACGTATACACGTATATAAATGTATACAAGTATGTGTGTACTAGGGCTGTTAACTAACAACAAAGGACTCAGAACAGTACATGGTATGCACTCAACACTTAATAAATGATGGTAATGATGATGACGACGACGACACATCGTTGGAAGACAGGAAGGTTGTTTGCTATCAAGTCTCAAATAATTTATATTAAAAAAATCTTTCTTATTTAGGTTTGACTGTTTCTGGCAAAAGATTCAGCAAAGGAAGGGCTACCTTGAAGGTGGTTGTTTCAGCTCAAAGTTTATGTTTTAATGAATGAGAGTGGGTCTAGGCCTGCTGCTGGGTCCCAGTAAGGGATGACTCTAGGATTGCTGCTCCTTGCCTGTCTTAATCTGATCTCTGGGGTTGTCAGTCTTGCCATTTGGTGATGCTATGGACTCAATAAAGTACAAAAAATGAAAGAAGAGAAAGAATAAGGGCAGGTGAGATGGTGAGATACAGAGCTGGTCTCAAAAACACAAAAGTGACAAGAGTTTTATCAGAAATTTCACTAAATGAAGCGTGAATGAAGACAAATGAATTCAGTAACAGCCAGCAGATACTGATGCAGCACTGAGCCAACACCCGTCCCTGTGCCGGGCTGAGGGGTTACAGACACGAATAACATGAGGTCATTGTCCTCAAGCATCTCATGATCTCTTAGGGGAGACAAACACATAAATAATTACAGACGAGAGGGCCGGGATCGAACTATAAGCAGATACACGTTGGGCAGAGAGGAAGGCTTAGTTTATTCGGTTTCATTGTGGTTATAGTTGAGGGCGTTGAGAGAGCTTCACAGCTCTAACTCTCAGGCATCACCCTTTCCATTTCTGGTTTTAGGGAAGGGAATTAAAATCAGATATTTAAATAGTAAAATGTACCTAATAACGTCAGGCTTTTCAGAGTTCTTGATGCTTCAAGAAACTTCTGGCATCAAAATCTAGGTTCGGGCACATCTCTTTCAGCCTACCGCTTGAATCTACATATTTGGAAAATGGGACAACAGCAAACCCAGTTTCTGTGGTGATAAAGGAATCAACCTCTTAGAATTGTGATACTGCTTGAGGAAACTACCTAGCTTTCCTACGTTGTACACTCACTTCAAAGAAAGAGAAAGCAATAATCTCTCAGTGTGACAGGAAAAGGGGCAACTCAGAGACCCAACTCAGCTTTGAGTGTCTTATTTAGAAATTCAGTAATTTATTCCACAAATATTTATTGAATTTTTGCTATAGTCCAGGCGCCATGTTGAGTGGTCGGGACATAATTCTTATCTTGAAGGAAGTTACAGCCCAGGAGCAGTATGGCATGAAAGCCAGGTTGTCCTGAACTATTTATAGACAGACAGTTTGATTCACTTTGTCTACTGCGTGCTTCAACCAAAGTCAACTTTCCTTCCTCCAGGCATGACGAAAATGAGACAACAGTTCATGTCATAAAATATGAAGTCACAACAACTTCCCTGCACCCAGACCAACATTCTTGGTCCCAGGGCTAGAAAAATGATGATCTGGTTTTTCCCCTTGGAGGTTGCAGCTGGTGGCAGACATGATCTTTTGGTTCCTGTCTAGAATATACTGGTCCCCTGGCAAAGTTGAGTCTCAGGCATATGTGCAAACTGGGAGCTGTATTTCCCTTACATGACAACCAGTGAACATTTCCTGTTGAACTGGGGTTCCTGGCAACTCCAGGTTGTGAATAACGACTAAGGCCATGTCCTCTTTTTTATTTAGAGGCGTGAACAGGTTGACATTTTCTGCTGATGTCCTACCTACTGAAGTTCCTATTTTGGGAGAACATTCTTTATACATAACCATTTCTCTCAAGAAAATCTGTAGACTTTGATGAGTCCAAAATTTAGTTACTCTCTAGTCTGTGCCTACAAAAGCCACCATCACTTCAACTAAAGTCCTGAAGGGTTGAAAACTCTGCATTACGACATGATCATCATTCTGAGAAGAGTCATACTCCTAATAAGCTACTTTACTGAAGGCTATTCTTGTGTTAGCTTTATATGATGTTCAATTGTATAGATAATGATGTCAGTGATTGTCTATGGTTTCAAGAATGAAGGCTTCTCTTTCAAATAAAAAATATCACACACTACTATATTATAATAAATGATAAAAAGCTACTATGAATGCAATACCACTTTGAAGTTAAAGTTTTATTTATTATATGTAGGTCAACGCTTGGTGCCCAGAGGATGGAGTCTGGGCACCCTGAAATAACTCTGCAGCTCCCTAAAATTCTTGGCCTTCAGGCTGGGACCTGCAACACCACTGCCATATTGCTTCCCAGCTTTGATTTCTTTGTCTCCATTCTTTTTAGAGCTTTTTAAACAACCAACAGGGCATGCTGTTAGAGACACAAATTCTATGCCAAGGAAAGCATCCTTAGCCACTAGAGAAAATAAAAAAGTCCAGTAAAGCAAGAAATGCAACTCGACCACTTTGGTACAAACAAAGCAATAACTATTTAATGGCTAGTAAATTTAATTGTGGAGATGATTTTTTTTCAATATAGCAGTAAATGTGATTACACTTGGGCTCTGTGTTTCCGAGGCCAGCTGTGGAAAGCCACTTGTCACTTGCTGGCTGTCTGGGTCACCTGCTCTACTCTCGCTGTCAGAGGCACTGCTAACCAGCCTAGAACCAAGCACACTTTTTATTTTTTAATTTTATTTTTTTTATACAGCAGGTTCTTATTAGTTATCTATTTTATACATATTAGTGTATATATGTCAAACCCAATCTCCCAGTTCATTCCCCTCCCTGCTTTTCCCCCTTGGTGTCCATACGTTTGTTCTCTATGTCTGTGTCTCTATTTCTGCCTTGCAAACTGGTTCATCTGTACCATTTTTCTAGATTCCACATATATGCATTAATATACGATATTTGTTTTTTTCTTTTTGACTTACTTCACTCTGTATGCCAGTATCTAGGTCCATCACATCTCTACAAATGACCCAATTTTGTTCCTTTGGCTGAGTAATACTCCATTGTATGTATGTACCACATCTTCTTTATCCATTCATCTGTCAATGGGCATTGAGGCTGCTTCCATGACCTGGCTATTGTAAATAGTGCTGCAATGAACATTGGGGTACGTGTGTCTTTTTGAATTACGGTTTTCTCTGGGTATATGCTCAGTAGTGGGATTTCTGGATCATATGGTAATTCTATTTTTAGTTTTTTAAGGAACCTCCATACTGTTCTCCATAGTGGCTGTATCAATTCACATTCCCACCAACAGTGCAAGAGGGTTCCCTTTTCTCCACACCCTCTCCAGCATTTGTTACTTGTAGATTTTCTGATGATGCCCATTCTAACTGGTGTGAGGTGATACCTCATTGTAGTTTTGATTTGCATTTCTCTAATAATTAGTGATGTTGAGCAGCTTTTCATGTGCTTCTTGGCCATCTGTATGTCTTCTTTGGAGAGATGTCTGTTTAGATCTTCTGCCCACTTTCTGATTGGGTTGTTTGTTTTTTTAATACTGAGCTGCATGAGCTATTTATATATTTTGGAGATTAATCCTTTGTCTGTTGATTCGTTTGCAAATATTTTCTCCCATTCTAAGGGTTGTCTTTTCATCTTGTTTATAGTTTCCTTTGCTGTTCAAAAGCTTTTAAGTTTCATTAGGTCCCATTTGCTTATTTTTGTTTTTATTTCCATTACTCTAGGAGGTGGGTCAAAAAAAGATCTTGCTGTGATTTATGTTAGAGTTAGAACCAAGCACACTTAACTGACCCCAGAGAAGTTCTAACAGGTCACGTTCTCCATAGCTTCATTTTGGGAAGAAAAGCACATGAAGCTTATTTAAGGTTTGCATACTTAGGTTTTACTGGTTTAGAAGGTAGATACCTGGCTTAATTTAGTCTCAAATAATATGAAGTCTTGACTGACTATAAAGTTTTTTTATCAGGCTGGGATATGGGTGGCCTCAACGTAGCTGAATTAGCTAGACATTAGTCCCAACTCCCACACTTAAATCTCAGTGTAAGAATTTTCTTTTAGACAGGCTGGAAATTAAGTTTTGTCAAACTGTGAATATTCTCATTCTGGATTATGGATTGAGGGTAACCATTTGCTTCTATTTTAGTCTGAAGGAGTTTTCTGGGTTCTTTGCTGAGAGCTGAGCTTAACTGGGGAAGGAAGCTTGAGCACAGTGAGTGTGGAGAAAGAAGGGATGACAAAGATAAGGGAGCAGGATTAACAAGGGGTAGACACAGCCAGTGACTACTGGACTTGGGAGATTTCTATGGATATTGCTTTATTACTTCCAGGGCTAGTTAGGTATATCTCTGGACATTATGTAGGAATACAAAACAATGTATAGACCATCTTCGGGAGTCTGTGTGATCCCAACTGGGCCTCTGTTTGGAGATAACTTGGGTAAATGTCTGTGTTTCTCATTTAGTGCTTGTGGGGTAAGAGGCTATCTTACATTACTGTGCTTGGATGATGCCTTCTTTTGGCTCTTTGAACTCAGAATAACTCCTTCTGGCATCTGCACTGTTTATTCTCTCTCCCAAGTACATCTTTCCATCAACTCTTCAAAATAATTGTTTTTCTCTCATCATTCACATCTTGCCTCAAATGTCAGTGCCTCTCAGAGGCCCTCCTCTGAATTACTGTGTTAGGGCATAAACACAGTATTTCATAGTTAATGAAATAATGAGATTTCAAAATACAATATTCTCTTCTTTTCCAATTTGGATTCCTTTTATTTCTTTTTCTTCACTGATTGCTGTGGCTAGGACTTCCAAAACTACATTGAATAATAGTGGCGAGAGTGGACATCCTTGTCTTGTTCCTGATCTTAGAGGAAATGCTGTCAGTTTTTCACCATTGAGAATGATGTTTGCCGTGGGTTTGTTGTATATGGCCTGTACACCTGAAACTAACACACCATTGTAAATCAACTATATTCTCTCTCT